>NW_017972538.1:195642-229688 GCF_001876935.1 Asparagus officinalis | reverse complement strand
CCCTGGTAGCCAATATAGTCATCTCATCGTCTGAATCGGTGAGGGCCATTGCTTCAATTTTGTTATCATCCGGAATTGCAGACACGACGTTATAGAGCTTTGCCTTTCCTTTGGAATTCTTTGTGGATTTAGAAGTCCACTGTTTGTCATTGAGGGGTCAGGATGGACCCACATCGTTTGCCCTAACTGCAAGGTCTATGGTACCAAGCCTTTCCCTAGCTGATTGTGAGGATCAGCATTGATAATCTTTAATCCCGCCTTGGGAATAAGTACGACTCCTGTCGGTGCATGAACTTCTGGGAGGTCTATCCTAAATTTCAAAGTGACCATATTCATAGTCACTTTCTTCTACGCCTTTTATTTCTTCAGGACCCCTGTGAAAGCACCCTAATACCACTAGGAAAGAAACCTATAGGGGGTGAATAGGGTTTATACTAATCTAATCCGATTTTATACCAATTAAAACAAATTAACAATATATCCTAGCAAAATAGATATACTACAAGATATATATGTAAGGATATACAAATAACACAAGGGTAAACAATCTAAACTAGATAGTGGGCAATATAAACAACAAGAAATATACAAAGGCGATATAAGATATGAACATAAAAATAAGTGCGTCAATACAATCACAAACAAATAATATGTTCACGGAGTTCGATCCCCATGACCTACGTCTCCGCTCCTCACCTCGAGGAGATCTTTACTATCACACCGGGTTTTCTATGCTTACCCGAAAAACGTTTACACCTCACAATGTCAGTTTTCAACGCTCATCGATTAACGTTCACAATCACTCACAATGTAACTACACTAACTACCACCTCAAGTGTTGGTCTCTAGCCCGTGTCTCCCTCAAGTGTTAGGAATTACAACCTCTCTCTAGACATTACCACCTACCACTCCTCTTGGGACGATCTCGTCTCTCACCACACACTCTTCTTGGTGTACTAGTGTAATACAAAGTGAATCTCACAATTAAGCTCGCTAACAACAAATGATTTGTTCTCTAAACAAGGTGAGAACTCAATAAAGCACAACTCAAAGTTACAATCTCTCACATTGAGAAAACATATAAATATATCAATATGAAAATAGTGTCTCATTACTCAAACATAAAAATAATGTATAAAATAGATTTATGAGATCAAAAGAAAGAAGAAACATGAGAATCACGAAAAAAGTTTTCAAATGAAAACAAATCAACCAATGAAATCATAAATCACAAGATTTAAAACCAAAAATGATGTTTGATCAATAAAAGAAATTTTCTTTGTAAAATTTGATCAAACCACATAAAGAATACATTATAAAGCACAAAAGATGATCCATAAGCACAAACATATAAATATCATCATAGAAGTGTTTTATAATGAATTCAAAAATACAAATCGAAACAAATTTTCATAGTTCAAAAATAGATTATAAAACACACGAGAATTATGAACTATGGATTTGAAAAACCAAAAATCATCTTTAAGAACATGAAAACAAAAAAAATCAAAAAGTGTATTCTTAAAAATCAAACAAATTTTGGTACCCAATTACTCTTGGTACCAAAAGATTTAGGGACATGACCCCTATCTTTTAAGCTCAAAGTCCTAGGGTTATGAACCTGTTTGGGCGCATGTGGTGTACTAATACGGTCATAACAATAATCTTGCAAATGACCCTTCCGATTGTAATATGTGCAATAAAAGAGATCCATTTATTTTTGTGGATCATTAACTCGTTCACGGGAAATATTTACAAACATAGATGGTCTTTTAAAATTGTTTTGCAAATGTGAAACATTATTAAACAAACGTGGTTTATTTGAAGAGTTTGGCAAAATTGAACATTTTCTTAAATCAAAACAAAACTTTGCCAAATGGCCAAATCTACCACAAAAATTACATTTATACATACTAGCATGCTTATGATGAACTTTATGAGTATGAGCATGTGAATGTGTATGTGTACATGATGAAGAAACTTGATGAGATGCACAAGGAGCATTTAATTTTGTAGGTTTACGTGCATCATAGCAAAATTTAGACAAATGACCTTTACGATCACAAATAGAGCACTTGTAAATTTTGCTATACATGTGTACATGATGAATAAGATGTTTAGATGTTTTAGCATGAGACTTAGCACACATGTTTATAAGCTTATCATGATTGTTAATGCATGTATTAAGAGTTGAATCTAAGGATGAAATATGATTTTTAACAACATTCAACTCATCATTAGACACATTAGCATTAACATTAGAAGTAGAGCAAATATGATTATTCTTAAAAGAATCAAATTCATTTCTAATGGCTACTACTTCTAGCATGACATCATCTCTTTCATGAGTTAACCTAGCAAAGTTTGAAATTAAAAAATTATGATCCAATATTAATTTATCATTCTTTTCTTTGAGGATCACATTCTCATTTGAAATAGTATCAAACTTAGAAGCTAACAACTCATGAGCGGATTTCAAACTAATATGCTTCCTTTTAAATTAACAAAATTATGGTGCAATTTCTTATAGGCATGCATTAATTTTTCATATGCACATGCGAGTTCGCTAATGGATAATTCACTATCGGAATCCGAATCGCATACCTCACTAAGGTTATCCCTTAGTGGACATGTGCAAGATGGTGATGCTCCAATAGAACTTGAAGAGGAAACCGCTAAAACTCATCGGATCGCCTTCAAGTTCTCTTGATGCGTTTCTATAAATTTCCACAATGTATAAGTGCTATCAAAAGAATCAAGCTTGTTAGAAAAAGATGAATAAAAAGCGTTACGTAAAAATTCCAACAATAGCTTATTCATTGTAAACATCTTATGATCATTTTTATTCCACTTGGATTCTCCGTAGTGGGTACAATATAAGCTTTATCAATTATTTCCCATAAATTAAAATATCTAGATCTAATAAAAATATTAAATCTGGAACATCATTGGTCATAGGGAAAATTATCTATTCTAGGAGCAACATTAGGATCATAGCCTAAACAAGGTGCACAATGCATGTCCATGATTATAAAATGTGCAAGCAAGATAAAAAAAATCTCAAAATTAGATTAGCACAAAAAGATAACTTGGATCTTTAACTCAAGGTGATTAAACCTTAAATCAAAGAGCATAAAGCTCTGATACCAATTGAAAGCATCCTAATGCCACTAGGAAAGAACCCTAGAGGGGGGTGAATAGGGTTTATGCTAATCTAATCTGATTTTATGCCGATTAAAACAAATTAACAATATATCCTAGCAAAATAGATATACTACAAGATATATATGCAAGGATATACAAATAACACAAGGGTAAACAATCTAAACTAGATAGTGGGCAATATAAACAAGAAGAAATAAACAAAGGCGATATAAGATATAAACATAAAAATAAGTGCGCCAATGCAATCACAAATAAACGATATGTTCACGGAGTTCAGTCCCCACGACCTACGTCTCCGCTCCTCACCTCAAGGACATCTCCACTATCACACCGGGTTTTTTACGCTTACCCGAAAAACGTTTACACCTCATAATATCGGTTTTCAACACTCACCGATCAACGTTCATAATCACACATAATGTAACTACACTAATTACCACCTTAAGTGTTGGTCTCTAGCCGTGTCTCCCTCAAGTGTTAGGAATTACAACCTTTCTCTAGGCATTACCACCTACCCCACTCCTCTTGGGACGACTCCGTCTCTTACCATACACTCCTCTTGGTGTACTAGTGTAGTACAAAGTGAACCTCACAATTAAGCTCGCTAACAACAAATGATTTGTTCTCTAAACAAGGTGGGAACTCAATAAACCACAACTCAAAGTTACAATCTCTCACAACCCTAATATACTATGTATGAAAATACTAAAAGCTCAAGTGGGTGTGTATAACAATGAGATTCAATAAATCAAAAATAAACTAAACTCAATATAAACTCTAGCTTAGAAAATGATAATCAAACAATTATATATAAATGTAAAGCTAAATTGAGTTTAGAAAACTTTTCCAATAAATGACAAGAGAGAGAGGGAGAAGAGTGAATGCTCAAACACCAAAGGATGATCTCCGCTTGCTCTTGTGAAAGTTTTTTCACAAACAAAACTCTTAAACAAACTTAAACCCTTTAAACAAAACTTGTAAACTCTTTTAAAACTTTTCTTAATTTCTTCAGAATGTTAGAGGGCAATGGGTATATATAGGATCATAAGACAAAGCCCAAAAGCCCAAGAAATCCCAGCAAAAAGACAAAATAATGGCAACATAAAAATCTGGAAAAACTAGCCATTATGCCGTCGGTCGACTGATCAGTCGACTGATGAGCTGCCGTTGCAGGCCAGCAACACCTCTTCAGTCGACTGATGAGAATGGTCAGTCGACTGATTACCTTATTAGTCAACTGGTCAGTCGACTAAAACAAAATATAAACTTTTTGTTATTCCAGGCGATTTCTTCAGTTGACTGAACACATTCATCAGTCGACTGATAACACTGTATCAGCCTGATTGAAACAGAAAATCTAATTTTTAAACTACCTTTAAAAAAAGAAAATAAATTCTAAAAATTATAAAACTTTGGAAAATGATTGTAAACATGATAATATACATGTTACAAAAACTGATTTTTAAAAAGCATCTCCCATTTGTAAAAATATCATCATTTTGCAAATATGTCCAAAACATGAAAATATGAGATACTTGAATTTTGATGTTTTGACATAAACCAAGTTTTGAAACTTTGTAAAATAAATTTATAGACTTAATGAAAGATATAAACTATTGTTGTTATGTCTATAAACCAAAAACTCAATATTATGCAAAAATAAAGTTTTGCACAATATGCATTTGACAAAATGATATTGAGCTTAAAGTACTTAACACACATAATATAAAACCTAAACTATTTACCCAAGTTTGATAGATCTTCATTGTAGCTCAACTTGGTACAATTTACGAATGAAGCTTGAACTTGGATCTTCAACATGAATTGCATTGCTTCACTCCACTATTTCCGCCAACCTCCATTTAATATGATCGTTGTGGCGCAATTCCATCCAACCTCCAACATGTTGTTTGCCTAGAATAAATAAAAAACATAAACACTAGACAAACAACATTAGTTATAAATTATTTGTTAATCATCATCAAAACAAAAGGACCCAACACCCTGTGTCATAAAGGGCCTGGATTTTGTCCTTGAGGACATAACACTTAGAGGTAGGATGATGAACCATCCTGTGGTACACACAGCAGTTGTGATCATCCGTCTTGTTCAGGTCCTCGGTCCTCCTTACCTCTGGGAGCTTTATTCTGCTGCTCTTGACCAGGGTGTCGAGGGTAGCAGCAACTTGATCTTCTCGGAAGTCGTATTGCTTCTGAGAGCGTGGTTTAGAAGAGGTAGATTTTTGCCTCTGAGCCGACTTGGGAGTTGGAGTATTCTTGAAATCCATGATCTCCTTCTCCTTTGATCGAGAAGGATTTCTGAATGAACTCTGCTCCGGAGCTCCTCTTTTATGTTGGGGGGTCTTCGGCTTCCAGCTTTTTGATCATGTTTTCTACTTATTCACCTTGGTGAACAAGTTTTTTCCAGGTTCAGGTTTCCACTGCTCCAACCTTGGACAAAATGTGGATCGAGATATTATTGTAGTACATCTCGATCAACGTGCTTTCGGAGACATGATCACGGTAATGTAATGACCGATTCGTGAATCTTTTCACAAAGTCATTGACAAACTCCCATTTTCTCTGCTTTTCAGCTAGCAGAGTAGACATTGACACTTCTGTGTCATCATCAAAGAAAAGGGCTAGGAATAGCTTCTCAATGTCAGCCCACGATTTGATGGAACTTGGTTCCAACTTGCGGAACCATTCGAATGCCACCCCTTTCAGGGTTCCAATGAACAACCGAGTGAGGATGGGATCGTTTCCCGTGATGAATCTTGTTTAAGCTAGGAAATAGTAGATATGCTGTGAGGAAGATCCATTACCATCAAACTGTACCTAGCTCATGGGTTTGAACTTTGGTGGATAAGGAACAGTGTCCCACTCTATTAGATATGACCTGATCACCCCCAGCTCGTTCATGTTCTTTTGGAGCTTCAAGGTGTCAAGTTGACTTTGGAACTCATCTAGCCTCTTATCCCTTGAATGGTGGCTAAAGGATGATGCCCCTCCTGACGACTCAAATGACAAATCAGAGGGTGACCCAGGGTTATCTTCCCCTTCTGTCGTTTGAGGAGGAGTAGATTCCCGCCCTTTGTTCTTAGCTCAGGATTTTGGGGGAGCCCGCCATGTCCTCTTCTTCTTCTCCTCCTTATTTTCCAAGAGCTTTTCCAGCATTTCCCTCATGGCGTTGATTGTTGCTTGCTGGGTGGCAATCACAGCTTGTTGCTCTTCGAGCCTTTTGGTTATATCATCAGGGATTTCGGCCATGTGCACTTTTGCATGCTTGCCTTGGATTAAGCTCGACTCCTGAGATGTTGCCACTGCTAAGCAACCATTGTTATCATCATCAGACACATATGCTAGTTGCCTGTAATTGAGTAGAATGGCAACCCCCTTCTTAATCCGGGTATGCTGGTAGACACCCTCAGGTTCAATAGAGATGCCTTTTAGTCTCGGCGAAAATTCGGTGTTGGAAGAGTATGAGTTCTTCACCTTGGACTTCCCTGTTATATTAACAGTTGCAGCTGAGAGATCCAAGTCATCAGAAGCTTGTCTCCTCTGACAATTGCGTCTTCGGTGGAGAGGTCTTGTCTCTAGTGGTTGTTGAGAGAGCCTCTCGAACACCAAAGGTTTAGGCGTTTCAGCACACCGACAGTCAGCAAGCACTGCTGCAATGAGCCTCTCACAGTGGCACTAGGGAGTTGCCTCATAAATAGTGTGTTTGCGAGTCAAGCACTCTCTAAGATCCCCCATTGGTTGATGGTGACAACCCCCAGCATCAGAAGGATAAGTTAACTTTCGACGAGCTCGCCTTGACAGGTGAGGTTGCCTAGTCTGGCGAGGTTCGCCTATTGGGCAAACCTACGTTTGCTGGCAAGGTTCAACACTTTTCTCTTTCAAGTGGGGCTCACCTATTTGGCGAACTTGCGCCTTACCTTTCTGGCGAAAGTCTGCTTGCACACGAGCTTGAATGGACAAGCGAGCCTGGCGAGGTTCACCAATTGATTTAAGTTCGCCTGAGAGAAGAAGTCTGTCTAGATTGTGAATCTCGCCTGAATGATGATCTTTGCCAGTAAAGCAGAGTTCGATTGAAATGCTGAGTTCGCCATATTTAGGAACTTGGTGTAGTTCGCCAGAACTGAGAACTCTTCGTTTGTTATTAGCTCTTTTTCAGACCTGAATAGTAATTTAAGCCGTCATATGAGATGATGGCACATGCCTCATGACGAGCGTGGGCTTGTCGTCACCTTTTCTTAGCCCTCATTGAGAGGGGAGCATTCATGTCGACGGTGAAAGTGTGATCCGCGCCGACACGAATTATGGTCTCCTCGAGAATAGGAACTTGCGTGGGTTGCTTCACAACCCATCGAGCAAGCCTTTGCCTTACATTCTTGGCCTTTTAGTTAGCCTCAAATGGCTTGGGAGGGGTGGAACCCCCAGAACTTGCTCGGGTAGAGCTTTCAGGTGTAGTAGCCTTAGTTGGTTAGGACTAAGCTACACACACAACCTTACGGCACTTGCATGATGCCTTGTCACCAGAAGAAGCTGAAGACAAGTATTCTACGTACTTCACTTGATCGAACTCTATGATGAGAGACTCAACAGTCGTCCCTGTAATGATCTCGTCAAATTGCGCCACCATCAATCCGTCGGACAGAATAGCTTCCCCCACTGTGGTCACTATTTTTTCTGTAGATCGTAAAAGTGATCTCAAATTTGTATTGGTTGAATTTGTATTACAAATTAGAAAGTACTTTTACACATAAGCAGAGAGAGTTGACTTGATCTCTCTTTGTTTAACGTGGTCTCTACGGGATGATACGATACCTCCCTCGATGCTCGTGTCGAGTTTGCCTCCTTTTGACGATTTGAACGAGATTGCGAACAAACTTTAGCGCATGGTAGAAGTTTGATCAAATGAGTTCGAACACCCAAGCTTTAATATCAAGGCCAAACGCACAAGCTTAACTTCAGTTCTCTTAAATCTCAAGAATTTCGATTGCCCAAATTTTCCAAAGAAAAGCCCATTCTCCATTTCCATTCGTGGCTTTTTATAGAGGAGAATGGATGTAACCACCTCCTTAGAATGTGGGAAGTGAGTGTAACCACTCCCACAATTCGAGCAGGCGGTTTTAACCGTTCAGGTGAACTAGGAGAGCTTGCAGGTGAGCTTGGATCATGCAAGCGAGCTTTTAAGTGTGTAGGCGAAGTTGGCGAGCCAAGTATGTAGGCGAGCTTAGCTAACTTGCAGGCAAAGTTGGCAAGCTAAATATTTAGGCGAGCTTAGCTAACTGGCAGGCAAAGTTAGCGAGCTTAGCTGACTTGCAGGCAAAGTTGGCGTGCTAAACATTTAGGCGAGCTTAGTTGACTTTTAGGCGAAGCTCGAAGTTGGCGAAGTCAAACATTCGAGCGAACTTGACTTGGCTTATTTGATTCAAGTGAACAAACAAAACAAGCTTTGTTCATGCGAGTTTGGATGCTCATGTGGGGTTTAGTCATGCCGGCGAACCTTTAAGCTTCATCTCCTTTAATTGGAAATAAAGGCAATTTTATTTGCCTACATCACTAACTCTTCTAAGATAAGTCAAGAAAGTTTTAACATAGTTGATGCTCAGCCCATTTTCAAACATGTAGAAAAGGGCCTTGAGGACAACTATCTCTCTAGGATTAGCATTGGCAAAAATTAAGGTGTCGTCAGCAAACTGTAAGGATCTAATGTGAGATATAGTAGCAGGGAGGGGAAGAACAAAAAGATTTCTATCATCCACATTTCTACATAACATCTTGTTCAGCACATCCACTACAAATATAAAAAGCATTGGCGACAAAGGGTCTCCCTATTTTAGGCCTCTTTTATAAGGGATAGAGGTAGTAAGAGACCAATCCACCGTGATAGCACATTTAAAAGATGAAAGCATAGCTGAGATCATGCACACCGCTTGGCACCAAATCCTCTATTATATAATAGATCAAGCAAAAAGTCATAGTTCACACAATCAAAAGCTTTGGCAAAGTCCACTATTATCATGGCCACCTCTTTGCTAGTCCTAGCTCATCTATGAATAATCTCATTCTATAAAGGTAGAGTCAACAGTAGTTTCCCACTTTGAAAAGCACATTGAGTATTATCAACAAGAGTTGGGAGTATAGGGGAGAGCCTGTTGGCCAAAATTTTTGTGAACACTTTGAAGATACAATTGAGAAGACTTAGGCCTGAAGTCTTTGGTAGAGCAAGCAACATTAGTCTTTGGGATAAAATAGATGTTAGCCATGTTTAGCTTATAGAGTGAGGATGGATCATTATATAGGTACTCAAAAAGACTCATTAGATCATGTTTCAAGGAGTTCCAAAAGGTTTGATAAAAAAGTATAGAAAGACCATCACGACCAGGTGCCTTATTGGCATTCATGTCAAAAATTACAGATTTGATTTCTTCCTCTAAGAAAGGCACATCAAGATGGGAGAGATCAGGACTTTGACAGGAGTATAGAGAAGCTCAATCAAGAGATAAAGATGAAGTGTGTTTTTTTACCAAAAATTCTAGAGAAATAGTCATGGAATGCCATCAACTTGTCAGATTTAGATAGAAGGAGTTTGCCAGAGTGGTAAATAGAAGGAATAAAATTTTTCCTCCTATGATGAGAGGTAGTTTTGTGAAAAAAGCAGTTTTTGCATCCTCTTCCTTCAACCACTGTATCCTAGATCTCTGGTGCCAATATATCTCCTCTTCTTTGATATAAGAGGAATATGATTTCTTGAGTTCCTTCCTTTTGTCAAACTCAAAAGAAGTTAAAGGCCTAGTTTCCTCAGACTAGAGCTTTTTATTGGACAAGGAACCCACTATATTATTTTTCCACCATTTCATTCTTCTTTTAACAAGCTGTAACTTGTAACAAAAGAGAATAGAGGGTCACCATTACACGAGGAGGAGCAGCAGCATTAATGAATAAAGGGGATAAAATATGCATTAGAAAGCTAGGCTTTTTCAAATCCAAACAAAGGAGGAGGGCAAGGAATACCCCTAGAGTCTAGGATGATTGGGGTATGGTCAGAGCAGGAAGCAGGAGTGGAACATTGGAGACTAGATAAAAACGTAGAATCCTAGTCAGAGGAGACAAAGAATCTGTCTAAGCTGGCCTAAATTGGGTTTTCCCTGTGATTTGACCAAGCAAAATTTTTGCTATGCAAAGGCAAATCAATCAAGTGAAGATGATCTATAACTTCTCCGAAGGATTTAATGTCTCTAAAAGAACCAGACCTCCCATTACGTTCATGAATGCTAAGGGTAACATTAAAGTCTCCACAAAGAACTCATGGCTCTTTAAACATCAGATGAATTCTCTTTAATTCCCACCATCAAAATTCCTTATATTCTTTGTCTATAGGGGCATAAACAAAAGTCAAGAGGAAAGACCAATTGGTTGGTCTATGGAGCAGGACCATAGAGACAGAGAAGATCCCAACAAAGGAGGTAAGAAGAGTGTAATCATTACTCCGTCTTACTAAGACACCATCTCTTGATTCACAAGTGTCTAAGCAAGACCAAGACCTAATTTTGTAACCTTCAATTGAATTTAGTCTCCTCTCAGAAGGAGCACACAATTTGGTTTCCTGCAGCCCTACAACATCTGTGCCTGACATAGTAATTCCATCCTTAATCATTCTTCTTTTACTAGCTTCATTCAAACCCATCAAATTCCAAGTATAGGACTTCACTGAGGCAAAAATACAAACAAGACCCTGACCAAACAACAAAGCCTTGCTTGGCCCTCTTTACTTCTAGTGCATTAAGATTTTCAATGTCAGCATTAGATAAAGGGTTTGTAACCCCACATGAACTAGCAATCTCCACTAGATCATTAGCATCTAATTTATGTAGAGGTAAATTAGAGCTAGGTTTAGTACTAACTCTAGAGGAAGAGGCCAGTTTTCTCCTGAAGCCATATATTTGAAGACGGACCTTTGTTTAAGACCCGAGCTAGTAAAGGAAGTTGCTCCCGATGATGCCTTATATATGGTTTTCTTCTTCTTCCTGGCAGAGAATGCGGGCGGACTTGATAGCGAGGCTGATCCCTCCTTTGAGACTTGATTAGGTGAGGAAGGATGGAGTGAAGGTTTAAAGGAAACTGTGTTCAGGGAATTTGGAAAGCAGTTAGCCGCCAACCCCAAATTAGAGATTAGATCTCATGTGTTCTTTTCAACAAGATTGAATTTGCCCCTCATTCTTTTCACACAATTTTTACTCCATCCTAAATAAGATTGCGGTGGGCCAATCCCCGTGACTAATCAAAACCACCCTTAATAGCAACCATAATTTGGAAGTCATTATATTCCTACTTAACATATTCTCATGGGGAGATTCTTGGGTATGACTGTACCCCCATTTGATCCACATTCTTTGAAGAATCTTCCATTAAAGTTTTACCTTTAGAGGCTAGATCACTATCAAGCCCTCCTCCAAGAACCCCCTGTGTGGTGACCACTTCTTTTCTTGCTTTTGATTTTTTATGACTCTAGGTGCTATCTGCAGACTGCATGACCTGGGCTAACAACCCCTCATAACTAGAGCCTAGACGCTGAGATTTGTACCCCAACAGGTTAGATCAAAAGTTTAGCTTCCCTTTTAAAGTCATCAAGCATTTAGACATAAGAACATATGACAGTCTTAGGGATTTCCTCTAGAATCGAGACCTTAACTAGGACCCTCATGTCTCTCATTGTCTTCTTCTTGTTGAAGTTCTTGCAAACCTCTTTAATTTCCCCAAATGAGCCCACTATCTTCTCCATGACCGGGTATGACCAAAAGTGGAAAGGTAGGTTTTTAATCTTCACCTAAGTGTAGTAAAATCTCTCCATAATTAAAGCACCAACATTCTCTGTCAGTAGAGAGAAGTAACCAGAATAGACTCCCAAATCAATCTCCCCTCCGTCAATAGCGTCTGAAAGTCTAAGCATGTTGGGAAACACACTAGAAAGTGTTTATTATCCATATGAACCACTCGTTCATTCCAACTTAACTCATGATACTTAAAGAGAAGCTTAGACTTATGGCTATCCATGCTAATTGCACCTTTGGTGACTGTGAAGATGCCATGCAAAAGAAGTTTCTTAGCATTTCCCTCAATTCGACTGGAGATTTTGTCATCAGAAGAAAGATCCAATTTTTTCTCTTGTGGTTGTTAGGTTTCATGTTTATGAGCCTATTGTCTAATCTGCTTTTGATGATTAATAAACAATTCCTAATATCGTTTTTGAGTATTTGTATTTGCTGGATAGGTATCCTACACAAACATCCTCCAGTTGGAGGTTGGATGGAATTGAATGCTAACGATGACATTCTTTGGAGGTTGGCGGAAATCGAAATTAAGCCGTCTTTATTCAAGTAAAAAATTCTCTATCACACTTCATCCCTACTACCAAGATCAAGCTTCATGCAGATTATTCACTTGGGTATAGTGTTTGCATTTTAGGTATTTTACTTTATGTGTTTATACTTAAAGCTCAAACCATACACATACACGTTATTCGATTTATTGCTTTCATTGTTTGTTTCGATTTATTAAAGGATTTTTAGAATATCTTTATAGATAAGTTGTTTGAAATGATTTCATCAAAATCAAGTGTTTAACGATCTCTTATTTTTGACCGTTTTGTAAAATAGCGAGTTTTCACAGCTATTTCAGAAATTTCTCTTCTAACATGTTTATTTTCATAGGTATAAATGTTTTCCCAAGTTTTACTATTGTTAGTGTTGATTTACTAATTTAAATCGAATTTAAAAAATATCCTTTTAGCAAATTCAAGTATCTGATGTGTCTGTTTTCAGTCGATTGGTTGTTTGAGTCAGTCGATCGAACAGTACTTCAGTCGACCGGCCGTATTTTTTAGTCGACTTGGCAGAAGTATTTTTTTACAGCATTCTCTTTTATAGTCGATCAGTCGACCGACAAATAGAGTCAGTCGACCGAACAGTATTGTCAGTCGACCAACCAAGTTTTTGTCAGTCGATCGGTGTTGTTTTATTTTTCCAGAATTAGCCAACGGTTGAATGCTCAGTCGACTGATATAACTATCAGTCGATTGATCATCTGTAACGGCTAGTTTTTGTTTTGATCTGTTTGAGAGGCTATAAATAGGCCTCAAGACTTATTTGAATGAAAAGAGATTTACAAGATAGTTTAGCCATTTTGGCTGCACGTTTTTTAGAATAAGAAGTGTGTTTGTTTATGAGAAAAAGACCTTTACATAGTGAAGGATCTCGATTTCAATTTTGAAGCGCTCATCGTCAAATCTCATCTCTCCTTATTTTGGAGAAGTTTTCTAAACTCTTTCTCTAGCTGATCTTATATATTGATTCTCATATATAAACAAGATTTATTTGAGTTTGGTTTCATTTTATTCATTATTTACACACACAACCACTTGAGCTTTAGTATTTCATATAATTAGGTTTCGAGAGTGTTTCATTGAGAGAGATTATATTTTTGTTCTCACTTTTTTAGAGAATAAAAATCATTTATTCGCACTTATTGTTAAACACGTTGTAATACAAAATAACACTTAGAGGAGTGGTTAGGAAAAAACCAGGGTCAATTCCAAGAGGAGTGGGTTGGTTATAAATCCTCAAGAGATGTTGTTATACCAAACACTTGAGGAAAGTGACACGTGTAGTCCAACACTTAGAGAAGTGTAGCTTGTGTGATTGACATCATTTGCATTGTAAAAGTTATCAGTGAGCTTTGGAAACCGTTATTGTGTAGTATTTGAGATATAGTGGAGATCTATTCGAGGCGAGGAGCGGAGACGTAGGTCGAGGGTTGACTGAACTCCGTGATCATATATTGTGTTTGCGATTGTGTTTTGGTGCACTATTATTCTTTACATCTTATGTTTGTGTTTATATCGCCTATTGTCTCATTGTTTATCCTTACTTATCTCTTTGTATATCATATTGCTAGGATATTGATTTATAAGTTTTAATTTGGCATCGAAATCGAATTAGATTAGCTTTACCCTATTCACCCCCTCCTCTAGGGTAATTTCATTTGGTATCAGAGCGTGGTGCTTTGGATTTGTGGCTTAATCACCTAGAGTCAAAGATCCTCGCTGTTATATTTTATCAATCTAGTTTTGTGATTTTTCTTGCTTGCATCATCATCATGGATATACACGGTTCACCTAGTTTAGGTTATGCTATTGATGTTGCTTCTTCATTCAATGATTTCTCTTATGCTCAATAGACTTTTAGATTTAAACTATTTGTTAGATCTAAACATGTCGATTTATGTGAAATAATTGATTGTGGCTATGTTGTGCCCACGTTGGAGAAATCTAAGTGGAGCAAGGATGATAAGAAGATGTCTATTATGAACAAATTTGTTGTTAGAACTTTTGCTTAAAGCTTTTGATCCATCTATTTCTAACAAACTTACTTTTTTTTATAGTGCTTATACATAGTGGAAACATATAGAGGCACATCACGACAACTTGGAAGAAATCCAACATATTCTGGTGGATTCCGCTTCAAGTACGATTGTTGACAACATCGGAGCATCTTCATGCACACGACCACTAGGCGATTGCCCTAGTGAGGTATGCGAGTCCAAATCCGAAAGTGAATTATCTATAAATAAACTTGCATGTGCATATGAGAGATTAATGAATACTTACAACAAATTACATCATAATTTCATGAGTTTGCAAAGCAAGCATGTAGAGTTAAAATCCAATCATGATTTGCTAGCATCTAAATTTGATATCATTGCTAAAAAGAATATGATTTTTAAAGATAACAATGATAAATTAAAATTAGATATTGTTAGCTTATCTCATGATAAAATTGATGCCATGTTAGAAGTATAAACTATTAGAAATGAATTTACCTCATTCAAAAATGATCATGTTTTCTCCACTTCTATTGTCAATGCTATTGTGTCAAATAATGAGTTGAATGATGTGAAAACCGTATATCTTCTTTAGATTCAACCTTAAATACATGCATTGACAACCATAAGAAACTTGTGGATATGTGTGCTAAGTATCGTGCTACTACTTCCAAACCACCCGTTCACTATGCACACATGTATAGCAAAGTTTACAAATGCTCTTTTTGCGGTCGTTACGACAATAATGCAAAATTTTGCTATGGTGTACAAAAACCCACTAATACCGATATTATTGCTCCTTGTGCATCTCATCAAGTTTCTTCACCACACATGCACACACATGCACCCATTGCTCATCCCAAGCATGTTGATGTGTTTAAATGTAATTTTTGTGGTAGATTTGGTCATTTAACGAAATTTTGTTTTGATTTACAAAAAGTTTTAAAATCATGAAATGTTTTAAAAAGACCACCTTTGTTTAAAAATGTTTCTCATATACAATTAAATAGTCAACAAAAATAAGTGCATCCATTACATTGTACTTATTACAATAGGATGGGTCATTTGTGTAATTTTTGCTATGACCGGATTTGTGCATTAAATGCGTCCAAATAGGGTCATAATCCAAGGGCATTGGATTATATTGATAGGGGTCATGTTTCTAAACTCTCTGATGCCAAGAGTGTTTGGGTGCCAAAACCCGTTTAATTTCAAAATAAGTTTTTTGCGTTTCCGTTTTTGTTTCTTTTTAGGAAAAACGTTTTTGCAAAACTTATTTTTGGAAACATAGATTGATCAATTTTTTTACCTAAATAAAAATAAAATAGCAACTTTATTTTGATTCCCATACATATTTTGTTTTCATTACATATTATGATTTTTTATTGGTTTTGATTTTGATGAAAAGCTAGAATGGTTGCCCAATAATACATTATGGCGAAACCTTTGCACCAGTTGCAAGGATGAAGTCAAGTTTTATGTTCTAGCATTTGCTAATTTTAAAAAAATGAATGAATCAAAATTTGGTCGATTTTGACTTACGTTTTCATGATAGAAAAATCTTTTACGGTAATACCAGTGCTATAAATATTTCAAAAAAAAAATCAGTACTTCATTCTCGAATCAAACATATAAATGTTCAACATTACTTTTTGGCGTGTTTATGTAGTTTGGAAAGATGTATCCATTATTTATATTGAATCCAAATTTCAATTAGCGGATATTTTTACCAAGCCTCTTTGCGAAGAAACCTTTTATCGTATAAGAGGTGGATTATGCACAGGCATGTGCATCCATTGACTCATGTTTGCTTAATCACTTACTTATATTCTTCAAAAATGATATTTATGGATTTGTTGATCAAGTATGTTTTGATGTTATTGTATTTTAAGTTGTTAATCAATCATGATTTATGTTTGAATGTTTATAGATTTTTGATGTCATAAGTCGACCAAATCATTAACCAGTCGACCGATAATACTGATCAAGGCCAGACAGTTTCACAAAACTCTCTGGACAGTCGATCGGTATGTATAATTAGTCGACTAATTTTCCTATTCAGTTGACCACTATCTGATACTTTAAGTCGACCGATTTATGACATATTCAGTCAACTGATTTATGATTTTTTGACTTTCATTTGATTTTTTGACCGTCATTTGGCTTTCATGGATTCATAATTTTTATGATTCTCCTTCATGGACTTTCATAAATACTTTCATAAATATTTTTCATGATTTTCTTTCATGGATTTTCTTTCATGGATTTTCTTTCACAAATATTTTCGGATGACGCCTTTGGATCCTCATTTTGTTACTATTGGAGTTTTATTTGTACTAGTTCCTTTGGATTCTCGTTTTGTCAATCAACCGAACGGTGACCCAAGAGATTGTTTTTAGCTTTACTTAGACTATTAATTTCATCTTGAGACCTTGTAACACCTTTCATGATGACATATATATGTGCTTTCTAGGTCATTTTGAGCTGTGTTTAGTATGTTATTATATCTGTGTATGTTTTCTCACATATAGATGCCTTATTATCTTTGATATATGCTCCGAGACTTTTTGATAGGGGGGCTTTTCTTATCTATTTATACTCACCGTGCTTATTGTAGGGGGAGCTTTCGCTCTCTTTCACTTCTTCTTGCCCCCATTTTGATGTTGCCAAAGGGGGAGAAAAAGTGTATGTATTCTGTGAGTATCTCGTTTCTTTTTGGTATCATGCAAAGGAATTTTAAATTGTATATTCTAAATTATATTTTCATTCATGTTTTGTGTAGATTGTTTGTCATCAATTATATTTCCATGCATGTTTTGTGTAGATTTGTCATCAATTATATTTTCATGCATGATTTGTGTAGATTGTTTGTCATCATCAAAAAGGGGGAGATTGTTAGGTCTCATATTTATGAGCCTATTGTCTACTCTGGTTTTGATAATTAACAAACAATTTCTAGCATCATTTTCGAGTATTTACATTTTCTCGCTAGGTATCCTACACAAACATCCTCCTGTTGGAGGTTGGATGTAATTGCATGTTAACGATGACATTCTTTGGAGCTTGACGGAAATCGGAATTAAGCCGTCGTCATTCAAGTCAAAAATTCTCTATCGCGCTTCATCCCTACTGATAATCATATTTTATTATAATTTTATACCCTTATTATCTAGTTTATATGAATAAATTTATCACTAATAATCGTTTTTATCTTTAATTACAGGTTAATCAAAAATAAAAGCCCAATATCTCTTCTCTCAACAAAGCCCACTAATTAAATGAAGAACTCAAGCATGAAAGCCCAAAAGAAGAAGAAATGCTAAAGAAGCCCAAGCCCAAAGCATAAAAGAAGAAGAAGCTGCGGAATGTAATTACAACACACTGGGCATCGATGCCCGCATCGATGCCAGCATCGATGCTGGTATCGATGCCATCGTCATTCTGTTACGAATCTAAGGCTGAAATTCATGGTTTTTGGATAAGATTTCGATCCAAGGGCTCTCATTCACTGATGTTTACTATAAATAGGGGTAGAGAGTGAGGGGTTAGGGGTGTAAAAATTTTTGTAACTCCTTTTGGATAGGAGGGCTACTCTTAATTGAAAAGGTCTTTCAAATTTGTAACTTTTTATTACAATTAATAAAATAATTTTTTTACCACTTTAAATTTTTCTCTTCTTCTCTTTGTTGGATGATAATAAAATAATTTTTTTACCACTTTAAATTTTTCTCTTCTTCTCTTTGTTGGATGATGAAGATGAAGATAAAGATGGAGACTTTAAATTTTTCTCTTCTTCTCTTTGTTGGATGATGAAGATGAAGATAAAGATGGAGATTAATTTGAAAGTTTGTTTTTCTTATTTCTCTTTTATTTCTTATTAGTTTATATTTATTTTCATGCTTGTAATTAGATTTCATTTTCTTGTTTAAATAGACAAGATGCTAAAACCCTCTTGCCTTAGATTTATTCATGTTTATAAATTAGATTTATTTCATGCTTATAGAGTAGATTTATTTTCTTGCATTTAATTCTTATAATTTATTTTGTAGTTTAGATTTTGTAATTTATTTTGTAGTTAGATTTTAATTTCTTGTACTATTCACCTTGAGGCTAGAACCCTATTGGGTTTAGTTTTTCTTTTTGTTCATTTTTATTTTTTTGATTCGCCTTTAGGCTAGAACCCTCTAGGGAATCACCTTTTTCTAAGAAGTGGGTTTAATTTTAGATTACCCATATCTTTAATTAAATCCATCATCTTTACTTTCTTAAATTTTATTTTTTATTCTTGATTTTTATTTGTTCTTGATTTTTCCTTCTTGCCTTGTTGATCACATTTATATTATCACTTCCACTCTTAAATATATTCATTTACACAATCATTTTCATTCTCTCCATCTCTCCACAATCACATTCACTCATCACTTCTATTTGTCACGTACACAACATAAGAACCGATTTTATATTTTTCTCCTACAAAACACCTTCCTCGTGGATCGATATCTTTATACTATAACTTGACACGGTTGTGCACTTGCAACATTTTTTGTACATGTTTATGCCGTATCAAGTTTTTGGCACCGTTGCCGGGGAAGGTGCTTAAGTAGGTTTTAATTATTTTGGTTCTTTAACTTGTGTGTTTATTGTGAAGGAAACGCTTGGAGCTTGAAGATCGCGGATTAGAGAACTAGGATTGAAGATTTGCTTGTAGGTAATTCTTCTTTCTAGAATTTTTAATTCCACCCTTTAGCTACTTCTTTACAATTAGAGACAATTAGGACTTAAAAAAAGATTTTATTTTTATTGACCATAATAAAATCCACCCTCCACTTTGACATTTACTAACAAGATAATAAATTCAAATAATTTCCCCCTTCTCATTTGTTTGATTGTTAACCCTAATTAAAAAGAAAATTTTTTCTTTTCCATCCTTTTTAGTTGCTTTTAATTCATAGGGTTGCATTTCATATTATTAGTAGGAATTCACCAAGTGATTTGAGCATCTTGATTTGGCACACACTTAAAAATATTTTTAAGGGAAAAACCCTATATTCAAGATAAGGTGAGGGATTTTATCACCCTTTCCTTAGCCCAAAAATCACTAATTCCTCACTACACCACTCAAGTCTAATAAAACTCATTAGACGTTGGCCCTAAGAATTCGAGCTCAATAAGGAACAAAGAATCCTTAAGTGAACCGGTTTAAGTTTTCTTGGATTAGTTGGTGTCTAAGGCAAGGTTTAGGGGTTGCGTAAAGCGCTCCGCAAGGAATGATGTACTTAATTGATCTCTGATCACCCTCTAGTACTATCCTTACCTGGCTAACTACCCGGGTAAAACTTTAATCTTTTCACTTTATGAGTTTTTGGTTAGGAGCTAGTCTAGTTGAGTTAGGCTTAACCCTAGAGTTAGAGTGATTGAAAAGTGATTGTTAGGATTTTCCTCTTTTTCCATTCTCTCCTCATTAAAAAAAACTAACTTTTATAAAAAAAAAGTTAAGGAATGATTAGAAGCCTTAGAAATTAAGGAACGAGCTCCAGCTCAAATCAATCATATTTCTGCCCCCAAGATGTCATAATTATCAGTCTCCTACCCATATTTCAGAGGAATGCCCTCTCCTAGGAAACAACAATGCATTAGAACAGATGAACGCTGCATTCCAGCATCCTAGAAATGATTTATTTTCTCCAACCTATAATCCAGGTTGGAGAAATCATCCCAACTTTGCATGGAATCAAGAAAATTCTCCCGGAACTCAAAACTTCACTCCCACTTCGACCCAACATTTTCCTAGGGGAAACACAGTTCCTTTCCATTGTCATCCATAATTTTAACAACCTAATCTGTCGTATCAAAATCAGTCTCCTCTTCTTTAAGCTGTAATTCAGACTCCTCATAATCCAGATCAGGATAAACGTCTCAATGTCTTGGAAAGAGGTTTGGAAACCATAATTAAGGCCTTCACTCAAACCACGAATATGTTGACTCAAACGTCTAGCACTCTGAATTCCTTCATGCAATCAACTGGACAAATACTCAACTCCAACACTCAAGCTATAGCTAGATTAGAATCCCAACTTGGTCAACTAGCTAGTGCCGTGAGTGAAAGAGAGAAAGGAAAATTTCCGAGTCAACCCGTGATCAACCCTAAAGACACAGGATGCAGTTCATCCTATGAAGCTCAAGTGAATGCAATCCATTCACTTCGGTTAGGTAGACAGGTCGATAATCAAGTGAGAACTCCTCCAAGTCAAACTTTTGATCCAATACAAATCCCTTCTCCTTCTGATGAATCTATTCAACAATCACCCCCCCTTAGATGACCAAGAACCTGAACCCGAACCTGAGCCTGCTTTTGATAGATTTAGACCAGTTGCTCCCTTTCCATATAGACTCAGGCCTAGGAAACACTCTCCTCGGGAGGAGAAGATCCTAGAAACATTCAAGCAGGTTAAGGTCAACATTCCTCTCTTAGATGTAATTGAACAAATTCCATCTTATGCTAAAATTTTAAAAGAATTATACACTAAGAAGAGGAGAATAAATGTTCCAAAGAAAGTCTTTTTAGCCGCCAATATCAGTGAAATGCTATCAAATCCCATACATTTGAAACGTAAAGATCCAGGTTCCCCCATCATTTCATGTATCATTAGTAATACTCACATTAATAAGATGCTTTTAGACTTAAGGGCCAGTATCAATTTGCTTCCATATTCAGTCTACCAGCAATTAGGTCTAGGTGTACTGAACCCAACCAGATACACCTTACAATTGGCTGATAGATCTGTTAAGGTCCCTATGAGTGAGTTAGAGGATGTTCTGATTAAGGTTGGAGATTTTATTTTTCCAGTAGATTTTGTAGTCTTGAAAACACAGCCTATTTTTAATCCCAAAGGACAGACACCTGTCATCTTAGGACGATCATTCTTACCCACTTTTAATGCTCTCATCAACTGTAGAACTGGTCAAATGAAGTTGTCCTTTAGGAATTTGACTGCTGATCTTAATATTTTTAATCCAGGGGACCAACCAAATAATCAGCCTCTAGAAATAAATTACATTCAGGAAAGATCAGAAGAAGAAGAAGAAGAAGAAGAAGAAGAAGAGTCTGATTTGAGTTTTTGAGAAAATTTTTGATGAAGAGTTTGAGTTTTTAGAAGAAGCGGATCAGGTCATTGAGAATAATGAAACTGTGTTAAACATTTATTGCTTTGAATTAAATTTTAAGAACTCTTTCTTGATGAACTTAGATTCTTGGAGAATTATCAACAACCAAATTTTTAGAACTCTACAGAAGAATTGGTTGTTAGAAAATAAAACTTCACAGTACAAGAGTCTAAGTTCATTAAAAAATGCAAAATGCATGACACCAATAATACATATATTACTTTGTTGCAAGAATTATTGAACACCCTGAAATGCTTGGAATTTCACATTATTGATTATATCATTCTGAATTTATTTAAAATCCGGGGAAGAATTTTCAACAATAATGTAGGAATCAATGTAGAATACGAGCTCTTCGTGTTGAACACTTCATTCTGCATTATTTGTTTTGTTTATTTCAGAATAATAAAAAGAATTTATTCTTCTCTCATTTGAGAGTTTCTTGTTCAGTTGTAAAAAAAAAAGAGAATAATAAATTTTTGATTCTATCCTCCTCAGACCAAAGGTAATTGCATATTTTTATCAGCTGATTAAATGTAAGTACTTCACTTCTTATCTGTTTTACTTTGTGCATCATAGAGTTGCATTGAGGATAATGCAAAATTTAGGTGTGGGGGTGAGAATTAGTTTTTCTCTCTTTATTTTACATTTTTAGTTGTATTTTTGTCGTTTTTTTCCTTCTCCTTAAAAAAAATTATAAAAATATCGTCACTTGTCAAATTGATAGAGTTATGTAATAATTAATTTATTTAATAAATTTTAAATTTTCTAATCTCTAGTTTGTTATTTACTCAAGTTTACCTTTTATGATAACTCTAAATAAATTTCTTAAGAAATTATTTTCAAAGTAGTATACTTCACTTAAGCCTTAACTTAGATTTTTATTTAAAATAATGGAATTTATGCATGCTTAGCTTAGAGTTAAAATAATTTTTCAAAGTGTCTTGACTTACATATTTTTCAAAATATATATACATATACATATAAAAAAATTACAAAAGAAGAGTGCGAAAAATGGGCACCAAAAGAAAAAAAACTCTTAAATTCAAAGTGATTCTATCTTATAAAGCCTAAGCTGACCGAGTAATTAAACCTAAGGAGTATTTTCATACTTAATGACCTAAGCCCAATTGGGTTGGGATCCATTGGCCCAAAACTCGTTAAACGGTCGCTTAGAAAGCCCGTTAAAGTAGAAAAAAAATCACTAAGGACGAAAGAGTTAAAATAAATAAATAAAATACTAATAAATGTTTTATATACAGTATATATGGTCTTGGAAAATATTTTTGATCAAGCAACTTGAATATTATTTTAAACAAAGAGTTAGCATGTTCTTTTCAAAACTTTTAAATTAAATTTTTAAGTTTGGCTTGGTTTTGTATTGCTATAATGAGAAGATTTTCTAGGAAATTTACCTTAAGAGTTATATGTAAAAATATTTTCTTGAGTAATAACTAGCTTCAATTATTAAGTAAACTTAGTTATTTACTAACTTCTTTAATTTGGCAAGATGACCGAATTTTATGGGTATATTCACTGCAAACTATCACGAGACTACAACTCGTCCACTAGGATAACCTAGGGGTTTAAAGGCTTGTTGTATGCGCTAAATACAACCGCCATTCCTACGAAAGTGAGTTAGGTTTTCTTTTATTTTTCTTTCTTTGCTAGAAGACTAGCAAAAGTTTAGGTGTGGGGGTATTTGATAATCATATTTTATTATAATTTTATACCCTCATTATCTAGTTTATATGAATAAATTTATCACTAATAAATATTTTATCTTTAATTGCAGGTTAATCAAAAATAAAAGCCCAATATCTCTTCTCTCAACAAAGCCCACTAATTAAATGAAGAACTCAACCATGAAAGCCCAAAAGAAGAAGAAATGCCAAAGAAGCCCAAGCCCAAAGCATAAAAGAAGAAGAAGCTGCGGAATGTAATTACAGCGCACTGGGCATCGATGACCGCATCGATGCTGGTATCGATGTCATCGCTATTCTGTTACAAATCTAAGGCTAAAATTCATGGTTTTTGGATAAGATTTCGATCCAAGGGCTCTCATCACTGGTGTTTACTATAAATAGGGGTAGAGAGTGAGGGGTTAGGGGTGTGAAAATTTTTATAACTCATTTTGGAGAGGAGGGCTACTCTTAATTGAGAAAGCCTTCCAAATTTATAACTTTTTGTTATAATTAATAAAATAATTTTTTCACCACTTTAAATTTTTCTCTTCTTCTCTTTGTTGGATGATGAAGATAAAGATGAAGATGGAGATTAATTTGAAGGTTTGTTTTTCTTATTTCTCTTTTATTGCTTATTAGTTTAGATTTATTTTCATGCTTGTAATTAGATTTTATTTTCTTGTTTAAATAGCCAAGAGGCTAGAACCCTCTTGCCTTAGATTTATTCATGTTTATAGATTAGATTTATTTCATGCTTATAGAGTAGATTTATTTTTTTGCATTTAATTCTTATAATTTATTTTGTAGTTTAGATTTTACAATTTATTTTGTAGTTAGATTTTAATTTCTTGTACTATTCACCTTGAGGCTAAAACCCTCTTGGGTTTAGTTTTTCTTTTTGTTCATTTTTATTTTCTTTGATTCGCCTTTAGACTAGAACCCTCTAGGGAATCACCTTTTTCTAAGAAGTAGATTCAATTCTAGATTACCCATATCTTTAATTAAATCCGCTATCTTTACATTCTTGATTTTTATTTGTTCTTGATTTTTCCTTCTTGCCTTGTTGATCACATTTATATTATCACTTCCACTCTCAAATATATTTATTTACACAATCATTTTCATTCTCTCCATCTCTCCACAATCACATTCACTCATCACTCCTTTACACAATCATTTTCATTCTCTCCATCTCTCCACAATCACATTCACTCATCACTCCTATTTGTCACGCAGACAACATAAGAATCGATTTTATATTTTCTCCTACAAAATACCTTCCTCGTGGATCAATATCTTTATACTATAACTTGACACGGTTGTACACTTGCAACATTTTTGGTACATGTTTATGCCGTATCACCTACTACCAAGATCAAGCTTCTGCAGATTATTTGCTTGGGTATAGTGTTTGTGTTTTAGGTGTTTTACTTTATGTGTTTATACTTAAAGCTCAAACCATACACATACATATTATTCGATTTATCATTTTCATTACTTGTTTCGATTTGTTAAAGGATTTTTAGAATATCTTTGTAGATAAGTTGTTTAAAATGATTTCATCAAAATCAAGTGTTTAGCGATGTCGTATTTTTTATCGTTTTGCAAAATAGTGAGTTTTCATAAATAGAAAATGCTATTTTAGGAATTTCTCTTCCAACATGTTTATTTTCATAAGTATAAATGTTTTCCCAAGTTTCACTATTTTTGGAGTTGATTTACTATTTTAAATCAAATTTAGAAAATTAACTTTTCAGCAAATTCAAGTATCTGCCGTGTCTGTTTTCAGTCGACCGGTTGTTCGAGTCAGTCGACCGAACATTACTTCAGTCGACCGATCGTATTTTTTAGTCGACTTGGTAGAAGTGTTTTTACAGTATTCTCTTTTATAGTCGTAGACCGGCAAATAGAGTCAGTCGATCGAACAGTGTTGTCAGTCGACCGATCAAGTTTTTATCAGTCGACCGACGTTGTTTTATTTTTTTAGAATTAGCCAACGGTCGAATGCTCAGTCGACCGATATACCTATCAGTCGACTGATCATCTGTAACGACTAGTTTTTATTTTGATCTGTTTGAGAGGCTATAAATAGGCCTCAAGACTTGTTTGAACGAAAAGAGTTTTACAAGATAGTTCAGCCATTTTGGCTGCACCTGCACGTTTTTTGAGAATAAAGAGTGTGTTTGTTTATGAGAAAAAGAGCTTTACATAGTGAAGGATCTCGATTTCAATTTTGAACCGCTCATCGTCAAATCTCGTCTCTCCTTGTTTTGGAGAAGTTTTCTAAACTTTTTCTCTAGCTGATCTTATATATTGATTCTCATATATAAACTAGATTTATTTGAGTTTGATTCCATTTTATTCATTGTTTACACACATAACCACTTGAGCTTTAGTATTTCATATAATTGGGTTGTGAGTCATTGAAAGATATTATTTTTTTGTTCTCACTTGTTTAGAGAACAAAAATTATTTATTCGCACTTATTGTTAAACACGTTGTAATACACAAGAACACTTAGGAGGAGTGGTTGGGAAAGACCAGGGTCAATTCCAAGAGGAGTGAGTTGGTTGTAAATCCTAGGAAGAGGTTGTAATACCAAACACTTGAGGAAGGTGACACGGGTAGTCCAACACTTAGACAAGTGTAGCTTGTGTGATTGACATCGTGTGCATTATAAAAGGTATCGGTGAGCTTTGGAAACCGTTATTGTGTAGTATTTGAGATATAGTGGAGATCTCCTCAAGGTGAGGAGCGGAGACGTAGATCGAGGGTTGACCAAATTCCGTGATCATATAGTGTTTGCGATTCTGTTTATATCTTGTGCTTGTGTTTATATTGCCTTTTGTCTCATTGTTTATCCTTCTTATCTCTTTGTATATCATATTGTTAGG
This sequence comes from Asparagus officinalis, assembly GCF_001876935.1. Classification (NCBI taxonomy): domain Eukaryota; kingdom Viridiplantae; phylum Streptophyta; class Magnoliopsida; order Asparagales; family Asparagaceae; genus Asparagus; species Asparagus officinalis. Next base: position 203,393 of record NW_017972538.1, on the reverse strand, counting down.
ATATTGAATTATAAGTTTTAATTTAATATCGAAATCGGATTAGATTAGCTTTACCCTATTCAACACCCCTCTAGGGTGATTTCAGTGGTCTCAGGTGAGATCTGCATTCTGTCTTCATATTCCCTTCCTTCCCACATCTAAAGCAAACGTATGCTCCTTTAGGGCGCTTGTTAGCGTTGTGACGCTCATCTCCACAACAGAACACCTTCTTGGGAGCTTAGCACCATAATCTTCTTCTAAGGGGTAGCGAGGAAAGTTCATATTTCTGCGCTTGAGCTCCTCCTTGTTGGTGACCCTTTGTCCAACCTTTTCTCTACAGGATCAGAGATGAAAGTTGGGGATTTCTTCTTCTATTCGTGCTTGGGCTTTGAAGTAGATGATGGAGAGGGATTAGAGGGGGGAGGTGAGGAGGCGGAGGCGGTTTTGATGTAGACGTGTGAGAGAAAAGGGAGGCGAACGGTTTCGAAAAATAGGAGACGCCGAAGGAGCTCTTTTTTTTGAATGAACAAGATGGAGGGATGGGCCCACCGATGGATCTTTGAAGATCTTGCTCACAGTGATCCTCTTGAGATGATGGAGACTCACCTGGCGCTATGGAGAAGAAGCTAAAATGCCCTTACCTTTTAAGGGTCTCGTAGGAGCTGCCGTCCCCATTGCCTTGACAGATTCAAAATTCTACTTGGTTGATTACTTTTTTTTTTTTGGGAGGAGGTAGTTGGTGGGGGCTTTATTATTTTTTTGGGTGGTACTACAAGCATACCTCCAACCACACCTTAGAGCACACCTCCTCTCTCAGCTACAGTGTACGAAGTCCACTTTAGATTTTTTTTAAAAATAAAAAAAAAATCTAAAACGGGCCCCGTGCACTGTAGCTGAGAGAGGGGGTGTGCCCCAAGGTGTGTTGGAGGTGTGTGGGTAGTGTTTTCCTATTTTTTTTTTAGAGGGGGTGGGGGGCGGCTGTTTGTTTTCACCCGGCTGTCGAATTACAGGGATACACGTCTAAAATCTAACATGCCTGCGTCCAAACATAACAAAACTCTTAAGAAAGAACATTAATTAGTCACACGTTCCAAGAATTGGATTGTTGCCCAATCAGCACATTGATTTTGCTTAATTAAGAATGAGCAATGAAATTCTCAGTTTTAATGACACTATAAACAAAATAAGCATGGAAGTATGACTCTAGTATGAATCTCCAGAACCTTTAAGATAACAAGGCAATACTTAAAACACAGGTACCTGATTCAGCAAGGGAAATTGTAAACAACAAGATATTCATTTATCTTCGTATATATCGTAAGAGCTTAAGACACCTCTGAAACCAAGTTTGTCACTTTGTCTCTTCATCCACACTTTCAACCCTAACCCAGACCAAAGAAGCAATCTAAATTATTCATAATGGTCACTGTCAAAAAGCCCAACTCCAATCATGTACTGCTTCTTGAACTTAGATCTATAAACAACACATAAGAAGGCTTTCAATTGCCATATTTACAATCATGCCTACATAAAGACATTGAGACAAAGGTGACTGCTCTCTAACTCGTATATCTCACCGAAGGCTCTTGCTCCGATCAAATTCTCATGAGCCAGGCTCCATGAGGATCTCCATGCCCATACTGCATTTTGTTGCAGAGTACTACTCCAGCACAAGGTTAGGCATCCAAGGAGGCAAAACTATCATCTCTGTCACTTGTGTGTTTGTCTCTGTAAATGTGTCGATACCCTATTAACTTGCCAATAGTTAATAGGTAGAACTGAAATAGCTTGCAATTTGAAAAAGACAAGGATATGGCAGAGGCATGCTTAATCAGTGCAACTGAACAAGGAGTAATGCTTGCTGCCGCACCTTTACGAAATGTTACCCAGTGTTGGAAAAACCTGCAACGCATAATATAGGTCTTGTAGTTAGGATTATATCAGCAGCTTAAGCAATCTAAAAAAACACATTGAACCATAACCTGAAAAATGTGAAATCACTTCATATAAAAAGCTGAGCTAAAAAAACCATATAAACAAAATAATAGTTAAAATAAAAGCAGAGGACAGGGATAAAAGAAGGTTGTGTTTTGGCCTTTGTTCCTTTTATTCGGCTGTCTAACATCCCGTAGGTACAGGACATGGCCACTACAGGAGAATTACAGGGGTGGAATCTCTTATTCCAAATGAGAAAGTGATCAGAACATGTAAGAGTGTATCCATGAAAACTATGTAAGAGCTCATCCATGAAAACTATGTTTTATCACAAAAGACCATGTGTTATTATAAGTTAAAGGAACTATATTTCAGTATTTATCTTTTTCATGGCTACCATTTGAACATTCATATCATTTTTTCAAGGGGTCCATATATCAAACTTCTAAATTTCTAGCATATTAAAAATCATAAAACTCTGAATTTCAGGTGCAATTCCAACGGGCATCAAAGCTTGCTGGTCTCCAAGCAAGCGGTAAGAACAACTGTAATGTGGAACCGAGGCCCTGATCACAGGACAAAGTGGTTCAGGGATTAGGATCGCAGTTGTATAATATGCTTTAAAACCTAAATCAACAAAAGGACCTGCATCTTGAGTCAGCATATCAATCAGATCTAAAACAATCTGAATGGAACCAATGAGAAAGGGTAAAATACAAGGAATGGCACAGAGAGAGAAACTTAAAGGAACCCTAGCAGGTCTCTATTTTTACAAACCAGAGCCATTACATTAATACAAAACTACATAGCTGTTTAATACCAATGATAAAATAGAGACTTTTTGCTGATTGACAGCAGATGGACAAGATCAAGTAGCTAAACCTTTAAATAGGGCTGAGAAATAAAAACACAAGAATATGTTGAGTTCTAGACTTAGCAGAGGTGTATACAGAGAGCCTACAAACAATGTCAATGAGAATTGTGGGAGGCAAATGTTGGAAATTAAGTAGTCAATTATGATGATGATAGACCAGAACATTGACGCTATAATATCTTCAAACTTACAAAAGTTCCTGTCTTCCAATCAAGAAATGGCTTCGATAATGGGAAAACGCTTAACCTCTATGTTATGAACATTTTGCAAAGTAGATAGCATTCTGTTGCAGGCAAGGTTCTCACTTGCATTAAGCTGGTCGAAACAACCACCACCACCACCAAGCCTTTATCCCAAATGTTTGGGGTCGGCTACATGAATCCTATTTTTACATTCTATTCTATTATGGGTCATCTCCTCCGTTAAGTTAGTCTTAATCATACCCCTCTTAATTGCTTCTAACCAAGTCATTCTAAGTCTACCTCTAGATCTCCTAGCCTTATTAACTCTAATATTATCGCTTTTCCTAATAGGTGCACTAAGGGGTCTTTGTTGTACATGACCAAACCATCTTAATCTATTCTCTCTCATTTTATTCTCAATAGGCGCAACCTCTAATTTACTACGGATGCACTCATTTCTTATCCTATCTTTTAATGTATACCCACAAGACCATCGCAATATTATCATTTCTGCTACACTCATTTTTAATTTTTTTCCTAGAGCCAAATTGCTAAAAAAAACTATGCATAATTTCAAGTTATAAGAGGCCCATGACTTTTTGATACCTGGATGATGTCAACGACACATTTATACCAAGATGAACACGGACTTGCAAAAGTTTTTACAAGGTCATAGTCCCACAGAGGACAACATGATCAAAGGAGAAAACATTTGGACTGGGAAATTGCAACAAAAGTCTTTGCATGACCATGGCAATAAGTGCCTAAAGATTCAAGAGTCTCTTCTGTTCATTAAATCTAGATCAAATTAGATTTTAAAGTACACCTTTATAACAAGTTTACCACATCCTGGAACAGATTAAATTTCATAGATGACAAGATTATTATTTTTTCTTTAAAATGGGCACAGGAGTTTTATTAGTAAGTTAAAAGATGAATTAATTCTACTCCGCATTGTTGATTAATTCTTATTATACCTTTTCAACTTAAGTTCTAGTTCCAAGAAAAACAAATTTCATGCTATTCTGTCACATTCTAGCTTTTGAAGGAGTGCCACAACTCAGAGTCTCACAGTTGCATAAAAGCTTACCATCCAGAACCAAAGAACTATGAACCAGCACCTGACTTCTGAACCCATACTTGTTTCTGCAGTAGAAATGGAAAATTATTACCTTGGTTGGAAAAATCTTTTTGACCAAACAGAAAGTAGCCAAGATATGATTCAGAAAGAGTAGTTGATAAATCTCACCTCATAGGAGCCAAAACCGGCGGAAACTGCTTTCTTCGATGTCTTTCCCTCAGAAAGATTCGGAGAGCCATCCAGTTCCTTCATGCCATGTGGTAACCCACGGCGCCCAGCATACCGATGTGCCCCTATACCAAATTTTGAATTACATATATCAGCAATCAGGTGGGTTAATGCAGAGCATAAAAGTAGCATAGGCATTTTTAATATCAAACATTATGCAATGAGTAGAAAATAGCACCATTCTCTACAGGGGAAATATTCACTCGTCCACTTCGACTTTCTGCATTTCTATTTAAATTTGGCAGATCAGATCTTATCTCTTCGTGACTTAATGGAGCATCATATGCAGCACGTGAGTTAGTACCGCATTCTTCATGAGACATATAGATACCATCTGAGGACTCCGATAACTGTGGTGCAGAAAGATAAACGCTACCATTAGTGTTGACTCCATCAGCACGATGAGGGGTCCAAACTCCACGATCAGGCCTGTCCTTATTTCTCATGCGTTTCTCATTCTTATCACCAATGGAAGAACCATTTAGATTATTCACAACAACTTTATCATCTGTAGATCCTTTTCCATCATTGTAAGGGATGGATGATTGTGCTGCAATACTGATGTGATCCTTTTGACCTAAACGGTTAGGCGGACGGGGAGGGCGCTTGTCTTTCTGAGAGCTCACATCCTGAGTTTGCTGCTCATGCTGCGCTCCAGCCGAATATGATTGACTGTGACGAGAAACCTTGTTCAACAGTATTCTTCTGATATTTCTTCCACTGGCTTCATGACGTTGGATCTGTTTAGAAGAAGATGAAGCAGTTAGGTTTCCTACAGAAGCCGTTGTGTTCTGCTGCTGAGAATAGCCATCTGACACCTGTATTAAAAGTTAGGCATTTTGGTGATCCAAAGTTGGAATATAAACCAAAAAAATAAACCAAAATACAAAAGCAGTATTAGACTCCTACATGAGAAGCTTCTCTTTCTTTCCCTTTCAAAAGAACTCTCCTATTTCCAATTTCAACACTTCCAGATGCAACAGGCATGGTTCCGTTTAAGCCGGCAACTGAAAATCATGGGGAAAATGAAATTGTTATCCATGCAATCAGTTACATGCAAAATTCACATAATTACAATTCCGTAACAGCAACTTGAAAAGAGAGCATTTGCCATCTCTTCAGATCAGCTACATAAATTCTTTTTCTCCATGCAGTTCTGTTAAGAAAGAATAATAAAAACAACAGCAAACAGTAACACCTATAGCCATGTATTCTAGAAATGGCATCACGAACAAAAATCTTGACACAAGAAACTACTCAATATCCAAGAGAACAATCTACTCACTCAGTTATGTTACAGAAGCAGAAAACAGTTCTAGAGTAATAATAGCTCTTTTTCAGCACCACAAAGAACAGCAGCAAGAATTGCAAGATGAAGCGCAAAGGGTAACCTCAGAATGAGGGGTAAACACTGAAATTTATTAAAAGTTGAAAGTATTCCCATTTGTAAGAAGTTTGATGTTTTGGCATTTTTATTTGATCCAAATGATATTTTGACATTTTTATTGGATCCAAATGGAGTGTTCCTTATTACCTAAATAATATTAAATGCTATTAGGCAAGAATAAAATGTTCATATTAGGCAAAAGAATCATGGTAATTAATCAACAAGATTTAAAAAAAAAATCAAAATCCTTACCACGGATAACAGTTTGACTTCCACCTTTGTATAAATCTCATAATTTATGCTAACTCATGATTTTCCTTCTTATAGGTATTTGTCATAGGATACACAACCTCATGATTTGCAGGATTTAACGTAATTGTTGGGAATCAATATTACTAGGTTTTATTATATGAGATAGGCCAAATCAATTGTTGCAAGCTAATTTGCATGGATACAGGTACGATTTGGGTGTGGGAGTGGATACGGAACACGGTAAATTTGTTAAGAGATAGGGTATGGGACACGGTTGTAACGCATAAGTTATTACCAAAGTTCTAAGCTAGATAAGCAAATGATGCTTTGAAATCGTAGTTGTTAAGGCTGACATGAACCCGATCATTATCTAACAAGTTTCAAAATTTGGTGCGAAATGTAGGATATAAGTCTAAAAAGTGTACGACGGGTGTTTTAAATTAACATATGTATTGTATAATTGAGCACATGTCTAAATAGATGCATATACATATAGCTAATAAGTGTCGAAGAAGTGTAGGGTTCAGGTACGGAAAGTGTCGGGTACGGAAAGTGTGGAGTACAGGTACATCTTCATGATAGTCAAGTACCCATGTAACACAAGTTGCAAGGCTACCAGGGCTCAACCTGGCACGATTTAGATGCTCGGCCCCGGATAGAGAGCCTTTTTGAAGTTGGCGTAGTTAAGTCCGTAACTCCATCACACATACTTGATTTTGTTGAGCGTAATGTCACACAAGTATCCCATGTAGCACGAGATGAGTCAAAGCCAATGAGTTCTGATATGATAGAATACAAAGAAGAGGAGGAAGTTTCCATTGAGAGGGGAGAAGCGGATCAATTCTATTGGACGACGGCTCTAATACCATGCAAGTAAAATTGGATGAGCACCACGAGTTTTCTATTCATGGGCATAGTTTAAATACAAATGTATAATGAAGCCTACCAAAAGCGATCCCAACAATTATAGGTAATCATACAAATCATGGGATTGCGTTTCGTATTATACACACACCCACACACACAAAAACTTGGTACTTGGTAGTGAGATTGATGCATCTCGACCCCACACACACATATACACACAAAAACTTGGTACTTGGTAGTGAGGTTGATGCATCTCAACCCCACAATCTAAAGGTTGTAAAGTACAAAGAGAAAATGTGTCACATGAGGATGTGTTATCCATCCAACTAATCTCACACTCACATATCTGGTTGAGATTTCTCCACCTCCCTACCAAGCACCAAACTTGTTGCTTGGTACTAAGCATATCAATATTCCTCTATATATATATAAGAAAACAATCATGAGTAATCATAAATTATAAGATTGAAACAAAAAGAAAAGTCAAAATGCTATTCGTGATAAGAGCTATGATACTTCAAATCTTGTTGATTATCACTATGAAATCACATATTGATTACTTATTTGACTTAATCGGGAGTATCGCCCGGTTTTGCCACGACGCTCACGCCATCGACATCACTCACCAATGTTCTAAAAAGGCTAATATTTTACCCGCCTAGGTGTCCACCAAGGCTCGAGGTACCTAAGCGGCCCGCCTAGTCTTAGGAGCACCTAGAGGAGCGTGGGGCTGCTTACACTGCACCGCTTAGATCTTGATCATGATTTCCTCCGCTATAGCCTTCCTCCACCACCACTTAACAAAGAAAAAATCTACCCAGATGCTAGGCGTCAGTCTTGTGCCTAGCTGTGTCAAGTGCTTTCTATAATATGGTATTTATTATCAACTATTTTAAACTAAAAAATAAGGAAAACCGCCTAGCCCCCCCCCCCCCCCGCCCATCCTCTAGTAGGGACGTGCGGGTT
>NW_017972538.1:155845-194986 GCF_001876935.1 Asparagus officinalis | reverse complement strand
GACGTCTAGACAGCCTAGCACTTTCTGTAACATTGTCACTATCTAGAATCTCTTCACAGGATTCTCCCCGCATAAGAGGCATCTCTCCTCCTTTGACAATCTCTTTATCACGCACTCCAATGCCACCTCCCTCACGGTGCACATCGCTCAACGTAATCAGTAATAGGAGCATCACCTGTAGGATGTTCTCAGCTCCACCATCGTGATCTAACTCATTTCGCATCAATGGCCAACAACCATTTCACAAAGTGACTCTTAACATGTTTCCAACAACCATGGTAGGCATGGGAACCATAGTGTTCATTATCATGTGTATAATTGTAATAGAGATAACAGTGATAATTGGTTCAACCATACCTCAGTATATTCTTCTTGTGCTTGTCTATTTTGCTGAAATCATTATCACAGGTAGCCCTAGTGCTCCACTAGATGCAATCATCCAATCCTCCGTACAGAGTTTGCAATGGACTTGAGTCTTTGCCAACTGCTTTCTTAGCATTAAAAAACACAAAACCCCTATAACATCATTCTTATTCAATCAAAGTACATGTCTGATCTCGTGACTCGCACTAGCATGTAGGATGTCATACCCGCCATCACTCTAGTCTCTAGTAGCTCTGAGTCATCCATCGTGATGTTGAACCTTTCTCCAATCTAACTTTCTACAATAGCATCGTCGATGCTTTCACTATCTTACACTCACTCGACCTACATTGCCTATGTTGTCACTTGTCAAGCAATCTTGTCAGCAAATGTATAGCCCAATGAACCTCCACTGGATGACTATAAACTATCCTCTTCAATGCTTGAAGCACTCTACACAGCAGAATTGGTCATATCAAGAGGAACTGTTCAAACTCTTCATACTTTCTCTAATGCTGATTGGGCTAGGCACCTAGATGATAGACAATTTGTTTGTGGGTTTAGCATTTCTTAGGTCCTAACCTCTCTCTTAGAGCTCCAAGAAAAGACATAATGTGGTACACTCTAGTTCAGAGTCAAATAAAAAGGGCTCGCCTATGCCTTGTGAACTCATTTGGGTTCAAAAAACTCCTCGTCTAGTTAGAAATCTCACTTGAAGCTCCTTTGTTTTCTTCTTTTTTTCCTAGGGGGAGAGGGTGATGCATCCAGTGTGTAACACGAAGAGGAGATGAAGAAGAGAAAGATTAAAGCCTTCTATAACATTTGATTTTTATAGCTTTTAAGCTTTGCCTCTTTCAAGCTTTCACAAATCTGACAGAAGTAATGAAGTTAACACAACTTTGCATCAATGACATATAGCGACAAATATGGGAACAAGGGGGTAAATCAACAAATTGAAGTCCATAATAATAGCATTTAAAGTTTTAAACTATCATGCATTAAACAAGAAAAGGAAAAACACAGAAAATAAATCAAATAAAGATTAAAGTATATAGGATATTTAAGATTAAAGTACATAGGAAACTTAACAACAAGGTTACATTAGACAGACCTGTTCCTTCTTCTAATACTTCTTTTCTGCTCCCAGACCCTAACTGTTGCTCGTCTTTCCTTAGCATTAGTACATACGTTGACTTAACCTTCCCACTGCTGCTAGCCTTTGCTTTATCTCTGGGGACATACTATAGACAGAAGAGAAATAAGTTATAGCAAATATGGTAGTAGACACCTCTAGATACCAGGAGTCGCAAATAGGAAGTACCACTGAAGTGGATCCTCTTCGCTTCTCAGAACCTCTCTTGGAGGAACCAGAGCTGCTAATCACAGATCCTCCAGCTCTTCTGCTAAGTTTACCATTGACAGATAACCTCTGCAGTCGATTGAAGATACAAATCACAAGTTAACACCAATCGAAGAAAATACCTGATATCATGTTCCAAATAAATGCAACAAGAGAGTTGCACTGTACAACCAGATGGACCGCCACAGTTAAACTATTGAACCATAAAAAGCTGCCACATCTAAAAGGAACATAAAGGGGTATGTCATAGTCAGCATTACTAGATACACAATACCCTTTGATTCATGATATGAGTGTGGAGAAGGGGGGTTACACTAATTTGAGCATTAAGTGCTAAAAAGGAGGTTGGCTGAATTTGATCAGTATCTTGGGTCATCAAAAACTAGGGAGTACTTTCCAGCATAATTTGAATAATTATGCACAAATTATTACATGATCAAAGTTAAACTCCAAGGTAAATATTAAAAACCATAAATCGGTCTATTAAGAGGTTAAGCACTAGTTGCATTAGAATCAACAAGATCGCCAAATACTAATCGCAAGACAAAAAACAAGGAATATATTCAGTAGAGACGTGGGTATTATTATTAGCAAAGCAGTAATCAGTATGACGCCATGATTGTAGAAATAAATGATCTTCAATCCTAAGTCTGAAAGTATGTCAAACATTGTGACAGGATAGTGCATATGATGGTTGTATGGAACCCAGTTTGTTCCGGTTCACAAGATGGGAATGGGAGCATGGTGCGCCACTTATTAGGAATCTGGTACGGTGTACGTTACATGATATGCTAGGGGACATTAGTACATTTTAGGTTTGGTTTTTAAATGACGGAACTTGAGGTCATGTTAATTAAGGCATCATACTTTATTTGCTTAATGAGGTCATGTTAATTAAGGCATCATACTTTATTTGCTTAATTTGTCACGCTTTTTGTTGTTTATTCTTTTGAAAAAAAAAGAGTTAATATTTTGCAAAATTTTAATTTGATTGAATTCTAAATCGGGTTGGTGGGGGTGGTGAATCGGGTTGTGTTCCACAGCGAATTCGGGATGATTGAACCTGGATCGTGGGTCTCTACAGCGTCCCACGTTCCTGACAAGCTATGGTACATACTAATAAGTTCACCATACAAAACATTCAGCACTGCAGAAACCAAAGAAAGCAATCAAATTAATTTAATGATAATGAAAGGAGAATACATAGGATGATATGTGAGACCACTGATTCTCAATGTTGTGTTGTTAATGCCATTTCTTTAAACTGCAAGTCTTATCATTGAAAATCTAAATTTAGAATATATTGGAAAGGTAAACAGTTGCTCTTATCATGTTAATAAAGTAATGGTGTCTAACATCAAGATACAGACCAGGATATCTTAAGAGGTCCAGTTTGGTTTCATGTTGCAGTCCATGGGCATGTGATCGCTTTTTTTTTAACTCTTTAGGATAATCCATAAGGTTTGTTTTACCATTCAACAATCCTGCTACTCATTAAACCAAAAAGGATGCCAAGAAAGTATCATCAGCATATACCAAATGCATCAACTTTCTAAAATAGGCAATGGCTACTTACGAAAAATAAAAGACAAGTACAATGCCTTATACCTGAGACCCAGTCTTAGCCAATCGTTTCTGGCGAATAAAATCCATCAAAGGTGTTACTATGACAGCCTCCTTTGGTCCCCCTAAAGAATATGGAAGGAGATAAAAGTATGTCAAACAATGTTAATTTCTTTTTTAACATAACCTTTTGCACAATATTCACAGGTTATGCATAGTTTATGTACTTTCTTCCAAGATTCATTTTACTACTAACCAGCTCTTTCTGTTTCTCTCCTTTCTAGCTGGATCTCAGCGCTAGGAAGATTCTCAACGGGCTTTGCAATAAACTCAAGGAATTCTACATACTCAGGATCTGGTTATTTATCAAACAAAATTACTAGCTTACATTAGATTTTTGACAAGTGGTCTGTTTAACTTGACGTGCTGGTTTAAATTTGAAATAAAAGGACAAATATACCTTTGGATATAGTCCCTTCACGACCGTCTTTCTTAGGCAACAGCATGGGGACACGTTGTGAAGGTGCATATTCTACAAGAGCCTTGAACTGAGACCCTACAAAAAGAAGAGGGAATAACTAAAATGATAGATCTCTTCTAGTTAAAAGGGGTAAATAGGAAAAAGCCAAACACAACAAAAATAAGCAACCAAGCAGATGAAATTTGGAAAGAAACTGTACTAGCATAAAGGCTGATTGCCATGTTGGTCTCTACAATATAATCTTTCCTATCAGTATGAGGAAGAAGATATTGATAAAATTGTTAGAAAAAGAATCATTTCTAACAAAGTTGACAATAAGAAAACACCGCTGTAAATTGTGAAGAAATGGAAAAGGAATCTAGGCCATGATGAATCATAACGATATAATCCATCTCCATTTAGCATAAGCACATAACAAAATTATCTAGAAACACATAGTCAACTACTAATGCATTCGCTGAGGTTTTACCTTTTTCATTCACAAATATGTGTCCATCAAAAAACTCTGCGAAATCTACCACATCTTCAGGGTTTTGGAAATCGATGTAGGCTCGTGAAAATCGCTGATTCTTCTGACTGCAAGAAAGAAAAGGAACTTTAGATGCACAAATATTTGCACCTAATTGTACGTACATCACATCTGAATAACAAAGAAATCAAATATGATTCATGAAACACACAAGTCACCACAACAAAAGGTTCTTCAACACCTTGATTTGCAGCAAAGCTTGAACCTATGATAAACATAACTGATTTTTCAGTAGGGAATGGTAGGAAACAGAAATGTACATGGCCCATAGAGATGAACGCTTTGATGGATTTTATGGATTTATAGATGGGGGCCACTGCAAAAAACCCACATGATATAAAGATAAAGATGACATGCTTTTTATTCATCCTCTTAGAGATGAATTTGATTATTTGTAATCCCCTCCTTTTTTTTTTCTTGGAGGTGCAATCTAATGGGTTTAGAATTCTCTTTTTCTTCTACTAGAGTTGGTTTCCACCATTCCATGGGTCTTTTTCCCTTCGTTCAACTCGTTTTTCCATGAGAAGGAAGATGTACAATAGCTAAAAACATATGGTAGCCCCTTGTCTTAGGAGTGAATACCCACACCATTAGGGCGAGCAAAAAATAACTAAAATTTCTCAATGAAAACCTCAGAAACTAAACTTGTAGCCAAAAACATACTCAAATTGATGCATAAAAATCCCATTGCTATTATGTTCGAGTAAATAATATCACTATTTTACAAAATATAACTATAAATTACAACCGCTCACCCGCAAATTAAGATTCAAGGCACAAAATTTTCAAGTCAGATTAACATAAACGACAAATTGCCAAAAGAGTTAACGAAAAAAGAAAAAAAAAACTAACCTTTGCTTTCCAGGGCGAAACACGAACCAATTGTATCGGCCCGAAAACTTGACATCAATCTGCTCCATTAACCCCGACTGAGAGATCGAAGGCGGCAAGTGCCGAAGCACGACCTTCGTCCTATGCAACGGGTCCTTCATCCCTCCCCCCCTCAAAAAAAAAAATCTAGAAAAAAATTCCACCAAAATTAGCTGTTTGGCTGTGGAAATTCAACGATTATTTCCACGGCGTCACATCTTTTCTCCTTCAATCGCGCTTTCGATCTCAGTTAGAGTCACGATTAGGGGGGTTAATTAGGGTTTCGGCTAGAAGACATTTGAGACCCTACACTGAGAGGAGAACAGTCGGAATTTAGAAAAGAGGGGAGGAGGAATAATAATAATAATAACATACGCGAGAAGGGGAAAACGAATCGAACGAGATGGTAATTTTGCGCAAAAGTCCTAGTAGTACGTAGAATCTGTAACTTATTAGCACTAGTGTGCACTATGACTGAGCATGGTTCGGGCCAAATCGAAAAAACCAATCTGAACCGATCCAAAAAAATTGGTTTTATGAGTAGGTCGGTTCGGTCGGGGTTGAAAAATTTTCAACCTGAACCGATCCGAACCGACCGAATACCCAATAGTGCAATACCAGAATCTCAAACCCGACCCACTACCCCAAAGACTCAGTCACTCAAACCCTAAACTCATTTCCACTTTCCCTTTCCCCAGCCCGTTGCTCCTCATTTCTTCTCTCTCACGACTCACTCTCTCTCACTCGGTCGCTCCTCCGCCGCGCTTCTCACTCTGTAGTGTCCGCACAGTCCGCAGTCTTCATGGCCGAGGCCATAACATCTCCTCAGGCTCAGGATCTATCTCCGGCTTTGGGAGGGACACCCGCACCCGTCGCCGTCGCAGAGGCCGAGCCCGAGGTATAAACTAAAAATCATTTCTTTGATGCCATCACCTTGGAGATCTGATGTCCTCTCAGTGGTCTCACATCGTAACTCCCTCTCTCAACTCTCTCAATTTCTAACTTAGGGTTAGGAAAATATTGATCTCGTCTTTCTTGCGCTTGATTGGTGAATTTGATACTTTGGTGAACTTTTAGGGTTTTTGTGCATTAGATTTATTTGTAGGTTAGTTCTAGTTGAGCCCATGTTAGTTCTAGTGGCTCTCGTGTTAGTTCTAGCTGATGTCATGTTAGTTCTAACTTCCAGGTAGTGTTATTTCTAATATAAACATTAGTTCTAGTGGTGTGTTAGTTCTAGTTGAGCCCCTGGATGAATAGCTATGGATGAATACTGAATAGCTTACAAAGTATTGAATAGTTTACAAAGTTAGTGTGCTAAAAAGTTGATTCTAATCAAGTTGAATTGTTGAAATAATCTGCAAGCTTCTCAAAAGGAGAATCCTAATGTAAATGCAAGTCAAGTTGATTCTAATCAATCTACACAAGGCTCTCAGACTTTGACTAAAAGGTAAGCAATAAAAGGAAGGTCGGATGTATGGGATCATTTTACTAAGTTTAAAGATAAAAATGGTGACCCAAAAGCAAAATGCAAGTATTATGAAAAAGTGTATTTTGCACATTGTAAAAAAATGGTACTACATCACTACTCAATCACATGGAATCTTGCAAAAAGCACCCACATAATGTCAACACTCGACAGAAGTTATTAAATTTATAGGTAGATATTGATTCACAAAGTGGAGCTAGTACGAAAATGGGAACCCTTGGTAGTTGGAGTTATGATGAAGGAGCCATAAGAAAAGCCCTCAATTATTTTATCATTCTAGACGAGCTTCCATTCAAGTTAGTAGAGGGTTTAGGGTTTAAAAATTTCATGTCCACCGCTTGCCTAGATTTCATATTCCTTCTCGTTGGACAATCCAAAGAGATTGCTATGAGATTTACCTTGAAGAAAAAAATTTAAAGAATTTATTGAAAGCTACATGTCAGAGGGTGTAACTGACAACTGATACTTGGACTTCCATTCAAACTATTAATTATATGTGTTTAACGACACACTAGATTGACAATGATTGGAAATTGAACAAAAGAATAATAAACTTGTGTCCAATTTTAAGCTATAAAGGAGATGATCTTGGGGAAGGTGGTTGTCACACCCTGCTTCCCAAAATACAGGGGAATCGAAACATGAACAAGCCCGCGACGTATTAGATTAAGAAGAACAAATAAAATAATCGTTTCTCCTCAACCTAATACGCTAAGCGTCTGAAAATAAATATAATGCAAAGGCACAGATCCCTGATCACAATTAGCAAGAATATAATTAACAACACAGAATAAAATAATACATATCACAAATAATTATCATCCAAGACATAATATTCGAGTCAAACATGCCCTTATACAAAATTGAACAACTAAAAACTAAAGAAATATAGAATACATCGATCTGAACCTGTTCTTCCTCTAAGTCTGACATACACCAGATAAAACAAGTGTACGTCAGCGTGCATGACACACGACAAGATCCCACAAGGGATAAAGAACGGTCGAACGACCAAGGCAATAACAGATGCAACAACAGTAATGGTAATAGAAGAGTGACCAATGCAATAACAGAAATAGGATCATGTAATGATAGTAGTAACAATAGGAAAATGCAACTGTAATACTAACAAGCTAGATACAATCCGCTACTAGAGTATAATAGTCAATGCGATAACAGAAATAGGATCATGTAATAATAGTAGTAACAATAGGAACATGCAACTGTAATACTAACAAGCTAGATACAATCCGCTACTAGAGTATAACAGTCAGGAGAATTCATAAACATCTGAGTAACACGATCATGCAGATAGCCATCCTATAATCATCCACATAACAAGGTCATATAACTAGATGGGATTAATACTTGAAAATCTACAACAAGAGACGTAGTACGTCGAGCGAAATAATCCAAACAAGGAAACCCTCATGTATATACCATATGTCTCAAATTGTAGATAATTAAATATTAATCCCGATCTATGTATGAAAAGAAAAACAACTGGCCTACATCTCACAAGAATCCATAATCATCCAAGGGACGAAATCATACTACTAACCATCCTATCACAACTCAGTGGTCCACATCTCAACAAAACTAACAAAGTCCATCATAGTACACGCAAGCATATTATTCTTGTTTTACATGTTATTTGAATTGGAGAAGAATATTTTCATGTATATAATCGGGTCCCCATAAAGTCGTCCGGGGGCCGCCTTCAAGTCAAGTATTGGCCATCTGGCCCATGTATATAAAACTCACGATATCACTATAACAGGAAAGGATTGTGCCAGTTTATATACATGTTATATTCTCATTCCAATTCCCCTTTATAACCCCATGTTGTCAAATTAATTAAGCAAATGTATATGAAATATTGTGCACTAGCCACGGAGTTACCATGGAACGACTTCTATAAACTATGAAAATAACCGTGACCCATAACACATCCGATCAAGAGTGCATTGTCTAGTCAATGCTATAATAGTAATAGTCAAGGAAACCTCATACCGGGATATCGTATAATAGTAATAGTCAAGGAAACCTCATACCGGGATATCGATATCAAGGGAACTCGGAACTCCTCACATCGGGATATCGATGTCGAGTGAGTATAGCTATCGATATCAAGGGAACTCGGAACTCCTCACATCGGGATATCGATGTCGAGTGAGTATAGCCATGCTTTAAAGCACACTTATAAATCATACTTTTAACATGAGTCGTCTTCATGTACAACATCTCCTATTGGATAACAACTAAGTGATAAAATAACAAGCTTCCACACAGTTATTCATGTCAAATAGTCCCACACAGGAAATCACAATATACACTACAGCTAATCATATTACAGTATCGAACAAGTTAAATATTATGTGTATAAATAAGAGTGTCAAAATATCGGTATCATTGTAATATGTGGCAAACACAGGTAACATTCGCATATTATAATATAATAAAATAATATATATTTATAAATCAATTAATCCTTTTAATTCTAAACTATTTTTTTTCAAATCATTAATTTATTAATTCCTAATAATACTTAAGTTATTTCTCATAATAATTATTCAAAAATATTCTTTTCCCAAATCAATTCTTTTAAAATTGTTTCTCATTATATTGATAACTAGTCTTAAAACCATACACTTATTTATTTAAAATAAATCATTTTACAAACTAATTTCTTTTTAAATTATAATACATCTAAAATAATTATTTTCTCAAAATATTTTTTAAATTATTTATTATTTTAATAACTTAAAATAATTCCTTTTCAAGATAATTCCTTTTTCAAAATAATTTATTTATTCCTCGTTAATCATTCAAAAATAATTTCTGTTTTAAAATAAATTCTTTTAATTTATCATAATTATTCTGATATACTAATTATCATATAACTATGATTTAAATCAATATTATTCTCCAAACAACCAACGCAAAATAATTATATTACAACTAATCCACACATATAATTAATAATTATTGAAATAACAAGAAGAAGCGAGATCTTGCCTACGAGGCTAAGGGCCTGTGAACGAGGCGGCGACGTTGCTGCGGATGTGGCACGATGGCTCCCTTCCTTCCGACCAACCCCGCCCTCGCCGTCCGCCTTCGCGTGCCTACCTTGAGACCTCATCGCCCCACCTTCGTTTCACCCTGAAAGCCGACAGCACCACCCATCATCCTCCTCCGTCTGCCGAGTCGAGATCACCAAGCCCACCTCCTCCTGCCCACCATTGCCTTGCTCGCCGTCCTACTTTGTTGCGGACGGGCGAAGCCAACCACCAGCAGGCTCATCATACCTTGCCGTTGGTCACGTCATCACCCGGCCACCTTCTGCAGGCAGCGATGTTGCAGCCTTCACCCGTTTCAAGACTAATTACTGATATTTAAAAATCAAAATAATCATGGAATAATATTCTACAAATAAAAACGTACCAGTTGTATTAATAAAACTGCTGATACGCAACTGAAGAAAAAATACTATAAATTGTATAATTAAACAAGAATAATTAATAAAACATATAATTACTTATTTTAAAAATCAAATAATTATGAGAAAATTATCTACACAATAAAACGTACTAGTTATACTAATAACACCGATAATATGCAACAGTAGAAATAATACAACAAATTATACCAATAATACGTAATTAATAATACAATATATTATACAAAAATATACGTAATAATAATAATAATACAACATATTATACAAAAATATACGTAATAATAATAATACGTATTATTCAAAAATAATACGTAATAGTATCAATAATACAATAGATTAATTCCAGAAATTTTCACCGCACGAAAATAATTTATAAATGTAAAACCCCGTAAAATGTAGTGAATGAATTTTTTTTATTACGAAATATATATTTATATCATAGATGAATGTGATAACAAGTGTTTGGGGATCAAACGAGTGTATTTATATGAGAAAGATCGAGTGATAAGACCAGCACACAAACAACATGCACCAACGGGAAATTTCCTGCGCGGTCAACCGTGGCGGTCGACCACCGGGCACGCAACAGAAGCAAAAAGCTTCTATCTCTTGCGCGGTCGACCGTGGCGGTCGACCGTACGCAGTTTTGCCAGTTTTTCCCAGTTCGAGTCTTATTGGGTTTTGGGTCGGGTTTGTGGGCTTATATATATAATATTATATTCATGAGAGCTTCTTCTTCACCACAGAAAACCCTAGCAGCCTCCTCCTTCCCTCTTGCAAACCCTAACCCCTTCTCCTTGGTGATTTTGGCGGATTTCGAAGAGTTTGAGTGGGATCCAACGGTTTTCGGCATAGGAGGATATTTCCAGCGTCTTTTGGAGTTGTTCATCATCCCTCAGGCGAGTTTCATCTCGCCCAACCCTATACCAATGTTTTTAAATGTTTTAATAATGTTTTTCATGTGATATGTGAGCCTAACATACTAGATTATGTATAAAAATAGATATATATGTTGTATTTTTGCAAAGAGAATGTGTTTTTAGTTAATAAAGCTCACCCATGAAATTCTTAATACAGATCTAGATCTGAGTTTATTTCAAACAAGAGTTTTGTAAGAAAGATTTTTGTTTTTGAAGATTTCGACACAAAATTTACATGTTTAAGATTTAGAGTTTTGTAAGAAAGATTTTTGTTTTTGAAGATTTCGACACAAAATTTACATGTTTAAGATTTGATTCGTTTTATCTATAGTGAGATTTTTGTTTTTGAAGATTTCGACACAAAATTTACATGTTTAAGATTTGATTCGTTTTATCTATAGTAATTAGACTAAAATTCACATGTTCTGGTTATGCTAAATCACTTATGAGGGATTGATAATGTATATAAACATCGCACGAAAGTTTTTGGATCAAACCACGTAGAACAGAAACCTGAACTAGGGTTTCTATTTTTACGCGGTCGACCGTGGCGGTTGACCGCGTGTCGTGAAAACCTAAACTATGGTTTCTGCTTTTGCGCGGTCGACCGTGACGGTCGATCGCGTGTCGTGCACAGAAGTAGTAAGTTTCTGCTCCAGTCGTGGTCGACCGCTGTGGGATTTTTTTTGCTTTTGTCCTGTTGTGCTTAGGTTTGTGTGGCTGGCAAAATATCTAGGTTATATGGGTTTGTTATACATTGAGATTGGTATACATTAGTTGACTTCAGACATGAGTCTTAGATTTATTCACCGGAGCATGAGGGTGAATGGTATATATGTGATTTCTGACACTATTTACATATTACAGTCCTCGTGTTGGACTATAAGCTATTGCAGGTGTAAATTTTGATCTCCCGAAACAGGGATTTCGTTTGTATTTATAAGAATAGCTTATTACAAACTAGTGAATCGAAATTACAACAGAAGCGGAGGGAAGACCCTCCTTATTTAACGTGGGGACTTTGGTAGCTATAGGACGCCTCACTCTGTTCTCGCACCGAGTCTGCTTCCCTTGAACGATTCGACCGAGGTTGCTGATGAGCTTCAGTACGCAGTAGAAGCTCGTGTTAGTCGAGTTCGAGTTTCCGAGTTCGATGGCGATCAGGGCCCGAAACTAGGAGAGGATGCTACAGTGCAAAGGTCATGCAAAGAGCTTGTCATCAACTCCATCTGTAGTTGAGAGCTGTGGTTCAGCTAACTGATTTAATCAATTAACTATGAGCCAACCGAACTGTTGAACCGTTGACTTGCTCTACCCCTTCCGTGGCCGGAAGAAGTTCTTAAATAGAGGAGAGATGGCGTGTCCACTCCTTGAATCATGGGATATGACCATGTACTATTGGGAGACACCATGCTCCTCACTTGTACCGTGAGCGGCCGCTTGAGGGGCTCGGAGCACTGTACTTTCCCCCTTCACGTTGCGGGGAATGGGAAGGTCCACTCCTGTATGTGATACTGCGGCTACCTAATACTTGAGTGAGTCTGGTAAGCTCGTCGATGGCTTGGCAGTTTGTTTAGTCGTTCAGGCGAGCCTTGGCTGCTTGATCGAACTTGACTTGTATAGGCGAGTTAAGTACAACGGCGGTGTTTGTACTGTGAGCGGCTACTTTATGGGCTCGGAGTACTGCACTCCTTCCCTTCACATCGTGGGAAGCGGGAAGGCCCATCCCTGTATGTGGTATAGCGGCTGCTAAGTACTCTGGCGAGTTTGGCGAGTTTACCGTTTGTAGGCGAATTCGACTCTTGACTCGTGCAGGCGAGTCAAGTCAGCAGGCGAGTCTATGGTCACCCGATGTAGGCGAATTTAGTGATCGCATGGCCTTGGCTCGTGCTAGCAAGCCAAGCCCTTGGGTGAGCTTAATTTCTAAGCTGTGCTTGAATATGCAGGCGAATCTCATGCCTCATCTTCCAAGGTAATTTTATCGTCTACAAGACCCCCTTTAAAGTTTTCAGACCTAAACCAACTCGTGTGTGGTCTGGAATACTTTGAATAAAGAAGTTCCTGATGAGTTAGGGCGAATTTGGCTCTCTTTAGGATTTTTAGCAAACCCTCAGCTATCAACGGGTTTGATTTATCTTTACCGATTACCGTTTGAATCGGGCTAGTCATACTATTTCCCTCAGTATGATGAGTTGTTGAGTAGTTCCTCTTAGGCTTAATGCTAAGATTTCTGCTCTAACCTTTAGCCGTTTGAGGCGTGGGTTTGAGTTAATCGTAACTGTTAGGCCGCGGTTTGGTTATATCGTAACAATTTTGACTAAACAACTGTTACCCGTGAGTGCGCCCGGAGGATGCATCCATGAGCTGCATCGTTCAGTGGGTCTGATTGTGTAAGTGAGACCATTCCATCGATGGTTTGAAACTTAGATGAGTCAGACCACCGAGATTCACCTTCAAAGGCGAACTAGGGCCAATAAATGAGCTGTTCGGGCGAAGCCCATTTCTGCTGGCGAGGCGAACTAAGCATTTTGTAGGCGAATTTTGCTTTACGGGTAAGATTTGAAAATCTGATGTGTGAGCTCGCCATCTGTTCGCAAGCGAAATTCTTTCTTCAGGCAAAATTCGAATTGGTGGAAGGTGAGCCACGTGTTCGTCAGCAAAGCCTTGTGCTTTGTGCTTTCCGGCTAAGGCCGCGTGGATTCGTCAGGTCATATTAAATGCGATTTGACAAGGCGGCATCGCTTCTGTGCGCCTCGCTCGATGACGGATCGTGGCCGTACTTTTTGATCCCAACTGTTAGATCCGGCCGTGAATTTCGGTGCGGGTTCTGGGTTTTGATTCGCTCGACCCGTTCCCTGTCTCGACGGTTCCTCTGTAACCGCCAAAAAACAAACTGTTGAGAGTGATCTGGGCCATTGATTTCAATCGTGACCACGTTCCTCAACCACCCACGCCTCGCTCCTCGAGAGCGATCTGGGCCGTCGATTTCGATCGTGGCCTCGCCTCTCAACCGCAAGCGTTTCGCCTTTAAATAGGCTTCATTCCCTTCTTTTGGAGACTACTGTGCTCAAGAATTTCTGCCTGCTCAAACCTTTCAAAGAGAAAAGCTCAGGTTTCTTTCCTGACTTTCTGATATGGCGCCGAAGTCTAAGAGGTGCGTTTCGAAGAGAAAGGGCCCAGGAGGTTCTTCTAGCGACGCTGCCGCTGGTGCGGTTGCCGGTGTCTCTGGGGCGCATTCGGGTAAGTTCAATGACTTCGCGTTGATGAATCGCGCTGCATTGAGAAGACGAGCACTGTTCGTTCGTCTTCTTTTGCGGATTTTGCTATTCTTGGCAATTTCCCTGATTTGGGTGAATCCCCCCTTTTTAGGCGGATTCGGCCTTCACTAGGCGAATCCAGTTCCTGTCAGACAGCCTTGTCTTTTATCAGGCGGATCCTACCCTCGCCAGGCAGACTTAGTCTCGCCAGGCGAGATCCGTTTGCTGAGATCCGCCTGCTTGGAGGATGTAGATGGTAAAAATTACCTCCGCGAACTTACATAAAATTCGCCTGCAAGTCGGAGTCGCCCGCACAATTTGACGGTAGGACTCACCCTTGGACTTGACTCGCTAGCACGAGCCTAAACCACGTAGTTGCCAAAGGCGCTCGTACCTGTTAGCCACAGACTCGCCTGTATGATCGGCTCGCCCGCACGAGTCAAGATCACTCAAATGACTGAAATTCGCATAATTACTCAACTCGCCTGCACGAGTCGAGAGTCGAATTCGCCTACAAACAGTGTACTCGATAGCCGCTACGCCACGTATAGGGATGGGCCTTCCGTCGCCAAATCTGCCTGCACGCTCATGATTGAAGCTTACCTCGCCTGCACGAGTCAAGAGCTGAATCTGCCTGCAAACGGCAAGCTAGCTAGACTCACTTGAGTACTTGATAGCCGCTATGCTGCGTACAGGGATGGGCCTTCCCACTTCCCGCATGACGTGAAGGGAACGAGCACAGTACTCCAAGCCCATCAAGTAGCCACTCACGGTACGAGTGACCGGTCAGTCGCCAAGTCCGCCTGCAGAAAGCTCGCCTCGCCTGCACGAGTCAAGAGCTGAATCCGCCTATAAACGGCAAGCTGGCTAGACTCACTTGAGTACTTGACAGCCGCTACGCTACGTACAGGGATGGGCCTTCCCACTTCCCGTACGATGTGAAGGGAAGGAGCACAGTACTCCAAGCCCATCAAGTAGCCGCTCACGGTACGAGTGACCGGTCAGTCCCCAAGTTCGCCTGCAGAAAGTTCGCCTCGCCTGCACGAGTCAAGAGCTGAATCTTCCTGCAAACGACAAGCTGGCTAAACCCACTCGAGGACTGTCGCAACCCCACTCCTCACGACGTGAAGGGAAGGAGTACAGTACTCCGAACCCATCAAGCTGCCACTCATAGTACAAACCCAAGGCATGGTATCTCCCAACAGTACATGGTCATATCCCATGATTCAAGGAGCGGTCACGCCGTCTCTCCTTTATTTAAGAACCTCTCCTGGCTTCGGAAAGGGGGTTCGCTTATAGTTAATTGATTAATTCAATCAGTTAACTGAACCACTAGCTCTTGACTCTCAAAGGAGTCGACGACAAGCTCTTTGCATAATCTTTGCACTGTAGCATCTTCTCCCAGTTTCGGGCCCTGATCACCGTCGAACTCGGAGACTCGAACTCTACCGACTCGAGCTCCTACTACGTACTGAAGCTTAACAGCAACCTCGGTCAGATCGTCCAAGGGAAGCAGACTCGGTGCGAGAACCGAGCGAGGCGTCCTATAGCTACCGAAAGTCCCCACGTTAAACAAGGAGGGCATTCCCTCCGCTTCTGTTGTAATTCTCGATTCATTAGTTTGTAATAAGCTTTCTTATCAATACAAACGAAACTCCCTGTTTTCGGGAAATCCAAATTTACACCCTACAGAAGATGGCGACCACAGTGGGAGAATCTGTTTCTTCAACCGAAATGGTGGTAGCTTAGTTCGACGAGGTTGCTGTTGGGACGACTGTGGAGTCCTTAGAAATTGAGTTTGACCAAGCCAAGTACGAAGAGTACTTGTCTTCTTCCTCCTCTGGTGGCGATGCGTCCCGCAAACACCACAGAGTCGTGCGTAGAGGCCGACCTCAAACGGTCAAAGCCTCCGCGCCTGGATACTCTATCCGAGTCATGTCTGGGGAACCCACTCCCTCCAAATCGATCAAGGCCAAGCCAGAGGTCGAGAGCACAAGGCGAAAGCCTGTCAGATGGGTTGCTAAACGGCCCTCACAGACACCCGCCCAGGAGGAAACAGCGGTCCATTCCGGCGCAGACCATGCCGCCGCAACCCGCACGGACGCTCCTCTCTCCAGAAGAGCTCGCCAGCGGCAACGACAGGCCCTTGCCCAACAGGAGGCCCGAGCCTTCGCCTCATACGACGGCCTGAACTATTACCCAGGTTCGGAGAGTGTAAGACAAAGGGGCAACCCGCACAGTACTAGAAGGCCCTCCAAATCAGGCGCGCCAACCACGATGGACGAGACCGCCCGCTCGGGTGGACTTTGCTTTTCAGGTCACATCCCTGATGCGAACAAACCACCCTGAACGAGCAAACCTATCCGAGTAGGCGAACCTCGTTACGACCCCTTGACGGATAAGTATTGCAATCGAGAGAGCCTTAACTACAAAGGCAAAGCAGTAGGCGATACCTCACAAACTCGCCTGCACGAGCAAAGGGTTGAGTTTCGCCTGCATGCTGGAGCTCGCCCAAGCACGAGGACTCGCCTATCAGGGCAAACTCGTCCAACTCCAACACTTAACCATTCCACCCAGTGTACACCAGGGAGTACATCCAAAACTCTCTTGTGCGATCATTCGGACGATCTTTCTAATGTTGGGGGTTGTCGCCAATCGCCCACAGAAGACCTCCGGGGTTACTTAACTCGCAAACACACCATACATGAGGCGAATCCTCAGTGCCACTGCGAAAGGCTTATCCAAATAGTACTCACCGACTGTCGATGTATAGAAATGGTGAAACATTCAGTGTTCGAGAGGCTCTCTCAACGGCCTTCTCGACCGAAACTTTCTCGTCGAAGGTGTCGTCACCAAAGAGGACACGTCGCCGACGATCTGGAGCTCCCGTCCGCTACAATCAACATGACGGACAGGGGTAAGGCCGTGCTTTCTGGTTCTCCGGATTCGGACTCCTTCCTAGGGCCTAATCCTCCACTTGTCTAACGTGGACAAGGCGACATATACTAGCGTACCCGTAGTCACACGGGGGCGAGCATCGGATTTGATTACTCAACCTTAGCACCTCCCTCCGACGGTGAAGTCGAGATTTACTCAGCGGCAGCTACGTCCCAAACATCACACTCAAGTCAGGACGCACTGGCAAGGGTGCACATGGCTGAACCCACACGAGCAGACGGTGGCCCAAAAGTTCGAAGAACAACAGACGACCATCGACTCCTTAAGGGAAATGTTGGAGCAACTTCTGAACAAGAAGAAGAAGAAGAAAAGAACCCTGCACACCATACCGCGGCAGGCGGGGGGTAAGGAATGAGTACCTCCCCATCGTCCAACAACTGAAACAGAGGATAATATCGGTCTACAATCCGATTACTCTTCCAAGACGTCGCTAGGGACGTCACATACTGGGGGTAGCGCCCGCGACAAGAGGTTCGATGAGTTCCAAAGCTAACTCAACGCTTTGAAACTCCAGCAAAACATGAACAGGCTGGGGGTAGTCCGGCCCTATCCTGTCGAATGGGATACAGTCCCATACCCAGCAAAGTTCAAACCGATTAGCTTGGTATAGTTCAACGGCAAGGGCTTGCCCTCGTAGCACATTTATTATTTTATGGCGCAAACTGGTTTCCTTACGGGGAACGACGCCATCCTCACCCGATTGTTCATCGGTACCCTCAAAGGGGTGGCCTTTGAATGGTTCCGTAAGTTGGAACCTGGCTCCATCACATCTTGGGCTGACGCAGAAAGGCTCTTCCTGGCCCGCTTTTTCGATGATGACACGGAGGTGTCGATGGCCACCCTCCTCGCTGAAAAGCAGCGAAAGTCGGAATCGGTCAACGATTTCGTAAAGAGATTCAGGAATCGATCAGTTCATTACCGAGACCAGGTCTCTGAGTCTACATTGATCGAAATGTGCCGTAATAATCTCTCAATCCACATTCTATCCAAAGTCGGCGTGGTGGAAACCCGAACCTGGAAGGAGCTTGTTCGCCAGGGCAAGAAAGTGGAGAACATGATCAAAAGGCTAGAAGCCGAGGAGACACATCCCAAGAAGGGAGCCGTAGAGCCGACCACTCCAAAGAATCCTCCTCGAACAATAGGAAAAGAGATCATAGCCGTCGATTCCGCCCCGGCACCCAAAACAGCTCAAAGGCCGAAACCTAGGTAATTCGAGCAATGTCCCCCGCGACAGTACGACTTCAAGGAAGACCAAGTGGTGGTGACATTTGATACGCTACTCAAAAGCAATCGAATTAAATTACCGGAGGTCACAAAGCTTGAAGAGGCGAACAAAACCAATGACCCGGGTTACTGTGCCTATCACAGATTCCTTGGCCACCACACCTCTAAGTGTTACATCCTCAAGGACAAGCTTCAGGCCCTCTAAGTGTTACATCCTCAAGGACAAGCTTCAGGCCCTCTACGATGCAGGAGTCCTAAAGAAGGAGAAGGTACAAAAGCAGGTGACCACGAGCAGGAGTCCTAAAGAAGGAGAAGGTACAAAAGCAGGTGACCACGAATATGATCACCTTGAGCTTTGGGGCAGATCTCCCAGAGGTTCAGGCTCCGTCAGGGATAATCCCTATCCCCAAAGCAGTCCTGAAAATCACTAATGACGACCCTCACAATCAACGAGGGAAAGGCTTAGTACCTCAGATTTTGCCGTCAGGTCAGATGATGTGGGTCCATCCGGACCTCCTCAGCGACGAACAGTGGACTACAAATTACTTCAACAGGACTCGAAGAGGTTTAGGCTACTCCTCTTCCTCATCGGATTTGTTCTGTTATGTTAACGAGGACTCTAACTATGCGCGTTCAGGGGATCGATCGTCGACAACCTCAGCATGGGACTCAGACATCAGCGTAAGGGATTTGTTTGACAACCTTACAGTCAACATGGTTACGATTGATCCCGCTGAAATGGCAGAGGACGGACAGGTCCCACTTTATGACGAGACATGAGATCGCCACGTTAGCGCTCAGTGGAACAGTCACTTCGAGCAACGTGAACCGCCGACCGAGGACGAAATCCTCCAAGTGAACATGGGCGATGAGGCCAATCCCAAGCCCATATTCATCAGTGGTAGTCTACCTCCTCATAAGAAAGAAGATCTCATTGCCCTCATACGGAAATACATTGATGTCTTCACATGGAATTACGAGGATATGCCCGACCTCGATCCACGGCTCGCCATGCATCGCCTCAACATCGGCTCAGACGCCAAACCAGTCAAACAACAGCAAATGCGGTTTCGTCCGTAAATCATGGAGGCAATCGAGGCCGAAGTGAAGAAACTGATCGAATCCGGCTTCATCAGAGAGGAACAACACCCTGACTAGGTAGCCAATATTGTTCCAGTCCTGAAGAAGAACGGTAAGATTCGCATCTGCATCGACTTCAGAGATCTCAATGCTACGTGCCCTAAGGATGAATTTTCTTTGCCCATCACGGATGTCATCATTGATAACACGTGTGGGTTTGAGAGGATGTCCTTTATGGATGGGTTCTTAGGGTACAATCAAATCAAAATGCACCCCGAAGATGAAAAACACACTTCATTCAGGACTCCTATGGGGGTGTACTGCTACACGGTTATGCCATTCGGACTCAAAAACGCCGGCGCAACCTACCAGCGCGCCATGAGCACGATCTTTCGAGATTACCTACGAAAGACGGTCGAGTGTTATATGGATGACCTAGTCGTGAAGAGTCGCTGTAAAGATGACCACCTCCAAGACTTGAGGGTGATGTTCGAACTCATGAGGACTCATCAACTCAAGATGAATCCTATGAAGTCATTCTTAGGGATGTCTAGCGGTAAATTCCTTGGTTTCGTCGTCACGACGAAAGGAATCCGAATTGACCCAGATAAGGTACGGGCTATTCAAGAGCTTCGACCGCCCCGAAATCTTACGGAACTTAGGGGTCTTCAGGGACGGTTGGCTTACATCCGGAGGTTCATTTCAAATCTTTTAGGCAAGTGTCAACCCTTCTCCAAACTAATGAAGAAAGGTACTTCATTCGTGTGGGACGAGCCTGTTGGATATAGGTGCCCTGCATGCAATAATTGTATATTGTAACAGGACCTATATGAATATAACATCCTTATTTAAAATAATAGTATGCTATTTTGGTCAGATTTATCTGGTATTTTAATACAGATAAAGTCCTTAGAATGATACTAGACTATTAGATATTTCGGATATGATCGTAATGAAGAGATCTGATTTGTTGCTAACGTATATTCTAAAATGTTCCTAGTCGATGAAGTGTTGAAATGGGACATCATCACTTTGGTAAGACTAGTGTATACTTTATTTCTTCTTTGGAAGGATGATGATCCATCTCTTAGATCATTGATGTGAGACATCAAGATATAGTATACAGGTGACTCATTAGTGAATGATTTGACTGAACGACTCACCAAGAACATCTAGTTGGTAATTATACTTAACTGTCAAATAGAAGTTCTCAAGTGATATAGTACATAGTAGTCTCTTGACCTGAGGCATGAGTGAAATATCTTATATGTCAGTAAAGATGTATTTAGACTTTTACCTAACCACAGTTCTTATTGAATTGTGCATAACGGTTCTTGTTGGGTACACCCCGAGACATAAGTAGATATTGAGATGCCAAGAAGGGATTCGTCTCCCCCAGTATTGGGGTTGATGTCATAAGATTATTTGATATAACTATAGCCTGAAAATCCTTGGCCGAGGTAAATAAGATAAACTGAGTGTCAGTTTGATCTTATAGGTTATGAGTTTAATATCTACAAACACTAATTGAGCAATTAGGGTTTGACAGTTTTCCATACCCTAGGTTTAATAGTTTGACATGGTTTGACAAAGAGACCGGACTGTACGGCATTATCACTGAGTGGTCCTGCTAAAATTGTGTAAGCATCTTGTAGACATTTATCACAACTTATACCCGGGTAGTCTTCATGTGTAGCTAGCACCTCTGTTGTACTTGTGGATATGATCCACTGCCGAGTTCTTAAGTTGGGCCCTAGAATCACACCAAGCGCGTACTTGAATCCTATGAAACACAATTTATAGAGTGATGCGTATGATTGATACGCATATATGATTTTACCAGATACACATAAACGGTTATGTATATCGATAAAATCGGAATGCTATGTGCTTAGGAAATGAATTCTAGTATTTTTCCTATAAAGTTAACTTTTAGTCAACTAGTTGACTTTTTGGTCAACGGTTGACTTTTGGTCAACTCATTGACTTTTTGGTCATATGATGACTTATTAATCTATGATTGGAAAATTACAAAATATCGTATTTATGAAATACAATATTGATTTGGTATTCTCATTTATGAAATACACATACCATGTATAATGAGTCATGAGATGAGTCATTTAGTGGTATGGTTTGAGCACATGGTTTATTAGCACATGGTTTTGTAATGTAATGATTCATAAGATGATTCATTGCATGACTCACTAGATTAATCATTGATATTTGATGATTCATTGCATGACTCATAGGATGAGTCATTCATGTTATGAACACATTTCACTCTATAAATATGAGCTCTCTTTCTTATGGAAATGTTAATAAAAAATTGGCTAAGTGGTTTTTTCCATAAGAGAATAAAAAAGAGCTCTCCTCTTACTAAACTTTAGCAATCTTTGAGCAAGAGGAAGTAGTAGGATTTTAAGAACCCCGGGGTGGATATCTTGCCTTGTGTCTCAAGAAGACTCCCATTTTATCAAGCCCACTTAAAGCATTGGAGATCCACTACGAGGAGATTTTCAACTACAAGGAGCAAGAGCTAGGGGTTAGTCGATCTTCCATCGAATCACACTTCGAAAATATGACTTTCTAACTCTTGAATGCTCTCTTTAATGTAGGGATTATGTTAGATTTAATTAGGATGGTCCTATTATTTATTTCATACTCTCTACATGCTTAGCATAATTATACATACAGTATTCCGCTACGTAATTTGCATGTAATTAGCATGAATTTCCTTCTGAGCCTTGCCAACGGGCCTTTGAGGAGATCAAAGCTTATCTCTCGAACCCGCCCGTCCTTGCAACTCCAATCTCAGGAAAGCCATTCCTCATCTACATCAGGGCTATGGAACATTCTCTGGGCGCCCTCTTGGCACAAAATGATGATGCTGGCCATGAGCAGGGCATCTATTACCTAAGTAAAACCCTACAAGGTGCCGAACAGCGGTACCCAATGGTCGAAAAGGAGTGTTTAGCCTTAGTATTCGCCATCCAAAAGATGCGACACTACCTGGTTGGCCAGACAATCCACTCCATTTCCCGGATGAACCCCATCAGAGTTTTCATGATGCAGCCTGCGGCTTTAAACTGGCGTTTGGCCAGATGGGCACTCCTACTGTCTCAGTATGACATTTACTTCATGCCATAGAAGTCAGTCAAAGGACAGGCTATCTGTGATCTTATGGCTAGTAACCCGCTAGGGGCAAAGACCGACCTATTTGAAGATTTGCCAGATGAACCCCCCGAAGTCAACGTAACTTCGTCACCAGAGGTTTGGCAACTGTTCTTCGACGGCGCGTCTCGCGTCGGCACGAGCGGCTCTATTGTTGCAGGAGTGGGGGTGGTCCTCACTTCTCCACATAACCACATATTGCCCCAAGCCTTTTCTCTAACAGAGCCATGCACCAACAACGTGGCTGAGTACAATGCGCTACTCATTGGACTCGAGTTGGCAAGGGAGTTAGGGATAAAGCGTCTTGAGGCTTACGGCGACTCTCAACTCATCGTCAAGCAGATGACGGGGGGGTACGAAGTTAGAAACAATGACCTAATCCCGCTTCACAAAGCAGCTACCAAGCTAGTGAACTCATTCGAAAGCTTCCGCATCGAGCACGTGCTTCGTTCCAAGAACACGCATGCGGACGCCCTCGCATCCTTGGCGGCTAACTTGGCCCAGCCACTAGAGACGACCCAATGGGTCACTGTGGCAAGCCGAAGGCTCTTTCGACTAAAGGACGTTCCAGAAGCGAACGCCACCCATCAAGTTTCGGATCAGCCTGACCTGAAAGACTGGCGTCTCCCGACCATCGATTACATCCTGTATGGCATGCTGCCCGAAGACGCTAGGGAACGAGAGTCCGTCCGACGATGTGCCTCGAGGTTCTACTACGATTCGACCACCAAGACGTTGTATCGAAGGTCGTACGACGGCTTGTTACTTTGATGTCTTTCAAAGGCAGAAGCACAAGAAGCTCTGCGCAAAGCCCATGACGGCACTTGCAGAGCTCACCAGCCTGGACCCAAGCTTTGGGATCGTTTACGAAGGATAGGCTACTTTTAGCCTGGGATGGTTAGCGACGCGGTCGCTTATGCAAAGCGCTGCCACACATGCCAAATGCACGCCAACTACATGCATCAACCTCCCGAAGACCTACACCCGACAAAGGCGTCATGGCCTTTCGAAGCATGGGGGATGGACATAGTCGGACCAATATCCCTGTCGTCGGCAAGAGGCCATCGCTTCATCCTCACGATTACCGTCTACTTCTCTAAGTGGGCCGAAGCCGTCCCCTTAAGAGAAGTCAAGACCAATGACGTGATTAAGTTCATCAAACATCATGTCGTATACCGATACGGCATACCCCGACGCATTATTCATGACAACGGCACACAATTCGTTAGTCATGCATTCACCAGGTTTTGTGATCAGTTCCGAATACAGAACCTTTCCTCCACAACCTATAATCCTTCGACGAATGGCTTGGCTGAGGCCTTCAACAAAACAATTGTTAAGATCTTAACCAAGCTAACTTCCAATAGCAAATGCGATTGGAACGAGAAACTAGGTGAGAGCTTATGGGCATATCGCACGACGGTTCGCACACCGACTGGCAACACGCCTTACTTATTGGTATACGGCTGTGAGGCCGTGTTACCATTAGAGATTCAAATTCCATCCCTCCGCGTCGCCCTGGCAGCGGGGATGACGACTGAGGATAATCATCAATGGTGCCTCGCAAAACTTGAAGCGTTGGACGAGAAGCGACTGGAAGCTCAACAATACATTGAGTTCTATCAAGCCCGAATGGCCAAGGCTTTCGACAAGAAAGTCAAGCGTCGATCCTTCAAGGAGGGAGAATTGGTACTAACCGCTCGACGACCAATGATTCTCACTTCCAAGAAGAAGGGCAAATTTTAGTCCAAGTGGGAAGGACCGTTCGTAGTAGAGACAGTCTATTCGAATGGAGCCTATCGCCTCGTCAAACCGAACATCGATAAGATCATGATGCCCATCAACGGCAAGTACTTGAAGAAGTACTACCCTTAGTTTCCCTCCAAACTCTCACGAGTGCATGAGTCTAAACAGGTCCTCACACCCTCCAACTGGTACACGAGGCTAAACTATTCCTACTTCATATACTCCGACGGGAAACCCTATATGAGACGCTACTAACAGCGTTCTTAAGCGTAACCTAGATCGCCATTTGGTCCAACCTTCTTATAATTGGGATCAAAACAATTCTGTCATGTTAACTATCACCTCTGACAAAATCAACTTACCAATCCTCTCCAATAGGATGGTGAGCCCACTAAAGTTTCTCACATCACGGCAGACAATTCTGTTATGTTAACTATCACCTCTAACAAAATCAACTTATCAATCCCTTCCAATGGGATGATAATACCTCATAGTTGCTCCAATCGCAACAAAATCCCATCATGTTAATAATCACCTCCGATGACTGGCGCCGTTAATCCCACAAGTAACACAGTCTAAGTAGTAACCTACCATGTGACGTGTTACTACTTTGGTCAATAGTCACACTCCAACGTCCCTGAACTACCTGACCTATTCCGGCTATCCTAATATTCTCTTAGAATAACCGATGGGTAGCAGCCTACCACGTGACGACTCCTACAGCAATCGATCGTCACATTCCTACATCCCTGAACGATTCGATTATCATTTATGTCATCGTCCTCGCAGACGACGATAATTATCAAAGGCGGCTTGGCAGGCGACATGTACCAACTATCCCCTCAAATAACAACTCACCAAATGGCAAGTCATTGTTAAGGTCTTCAGCTAGTCGCATGAACGAGCAACTGCCCTTTGTCTCAAACTAAGTGTTGCCCTCTCGGTTCCACTTGAGCTACAACGCGAAAGTCGGGGTTAACCCGACCTCACGCTGCGAACAACCAAAAGCAGAGGGGAATCCTAGCGACTAAGTCCAAGACAGACTCGTCGAAGGCTCGCCACACCATGAGAAATGGTATGATTGGCTCAACTCGGGCACCAAGCAGCATAGGTGAATCCAACACAATAGCTATCAAGGACTAACCAACAGTCCAAAGCTCAGATCAAACGCAGAAAATAAAGAAAAAGGCTATGCATGAAAGTAATAAATAAGCAAAAGCGTAATAGGCCATTCCAAGCCAGAATTACATGCATAGAGTTTTCAAGCGTCAGTAAGATAAAAAAACAAAAAAAAAGTGTTAAGCAAGGAGAGCGACGCCCTACATCAACTTCAAGAGGCTAAAACTGGCGATTTTCACCTTAAATGTAGCGAGCTCTGCCGCCTGTCTGGCTTCGAGGCCATTTGCCCTCCTGCCTTTGCTAAGTTTTGGCGAAAGCACGCGTCGGCCATCCTCTCACTCCTGGCGAAGAGGCCAGAGACCGCTTCGGCAACGCGACCAAGCCACATCTTTTCACGCTCGAGCTTCCGCAAGTTCGCCTCTCCCGCGAGGGACCCAGCGTCCATGAAGAAAGCAGCGTCCATGTAGGCGTCCATCTCAGCCAACACCGCGTGATGTTACCTACGCAAGCGTATGAGCTCAGCCTCTTTCGCCTGCTCGCCAGATCCTCACGCTCCAACATGATGCTCATCGCGAGAGGCAGCGGCTCGTCAGAAGTGTTAGCGTGCACTAACTCTTCCAAGCGATGCAGCAGCCCCCCCAAACGTTGGAGCTCCCACTCACATCGCCGGGCCAGTTGGCGACCACGCAAGCGTATGAGCTCAGCCTCTTTCGCCTGCTCGCCAGATCCTCACGCTCCAACATGATGCTCATCGCGAGAGGCAGCGGCTCGTCAGAAGTGTTAGCGTGCACTAACTCTTCCAAGCGATGCAGCAGCCCCCCCAAACGTTGGAGCTCCCACTCACACCGCCGGGCCAGTTGGCGACCACCCACGCGATGGATCTCCTCCAGGCCTTCGGCCACGAGGAGGAGCACGTCGTCATACCCCCCGACGCCTTGGCTGATCATAACAGCCGTTCGGCGAAGGTCCTCCTCCAACTTCTGGAGAAGAACATGCGTCGGAGTAGGATCTGCAGCGGCAGACCTCTAGAGTCGACCCGGATGCAACCTGGGCCGCGTCGACGCGACGGCCAGCAGTAGAGGAGGAGCCAATGCCCTCACCCTCAAAGACACCGGCATCGGAGTTGGAGGCCATTGATCAGAGAGATTTTTGTTAGAATTCTCTTCTGGTGAATTTTCGTAAGCGCTAGAACTCTACCGAAGAGACAACGGACACATTATATAGCCGAAAAATGAACAACTAGGATTCACTGCCTCAAATGGATCGAACGACCCAGATCTCTAGCGGCGCTTTGGGTTCGATGCCCATAAAAGCGTCGCCATTGGGACTCCAAACTGATCGTTCGGATTGAGTGCGGAAGGCGAAGCGTCCTGTCACTTCGCAATTAATGAGCACTAACGCGCCCATAACACCTTAGCTGGCAAGCATTTGGGTCCGCGGGCAGACGCGTGGCACAAATTCGCCTGTGT
Organism: Asparagus officinalis; assembly: GCF_001876935.1. Taxonomy (NCBI): domain Eukaryota; kingdom Viridiplantae; phylum Streptophyta; class Magnoliopsida; order Asparagales; family Asparagaceae; genus Asparagus; species Asparagus officinalis. The sequence continues at coordinate 167,927 of NW_017972538.1, read as the reverse complement.
TTAAGTGGCTTGCTTGTAGCACAAATTCGCCCGCGCTTGAGTCTCAATTACAGCATAAACTCGCCCACATTTGAGTTTCACTTACAGCATAAACTCGCCCACACTTGAGTTTCGCTTGCAGCGTGAACTCTCCAGCATTTGAGTTTAGTTTTCAACGCAAACTCACCAACACACGAGTTTCCCTCAACTCGCCACCAGCTTAGGCCTCACTTACAACACGAACTCATCAGTTCGCCTATGATGCAAATTGGCCCAGGCCTGAGCTTCGCCTGTAGCATGAAATCGCCGGCGGTTGAGTCTACCCAAGATACTGAATGGCGACACAATAAAATATGAAAAGGAGTATGTGTACAACGAGAAAAATGCAAACTTCATTAGATTCTTCTAGACAGTACATTTGAACAAAGTTATGACTTTATAACCAAGAGAGTCATAACATTACATTCGAGAAGCAAAACATGAAACAGAACGTCTTGAATCTGCTCCTATCCTACGGGTTTATTCTAGGAGTTTGAAAGATGCAAGCTTGGCTCTGACTACGGCTATCTTCTCCGCATGCATGGAGCGAGCTTTGGCTTCTGCCTCCTGCTGGACCCGCGCCTCGAAAGAAGTGTTAACAGCGGCATCTTCCTGAAGCAGCAGTGGAAGATTACGCCTCTCTCTGGCGAGATCGCCTTCCATCGTCTCGCTCTGAATGCCCAGGCCTGTCAAAACTGATTCCCCCTCCGCATGCGGAATCGAACCTAAAATGATCGAAGAAGCGACAGACTCCATGTCAGATTGCAATAGGCGATACCGAAGATCCAAATGACCAATCAGGGCCTCTTTGTCTTCTATGTCTCGCCTTCGGCACTCTCGCTGCCACGCGGCGCAACGGCGGACTGGAGCCAAGAACAGCTTCACTTCGGACTCCAAATCCGCATGTCGCAAGTCCTCCAATTTTGTCAGGAGCAATTCCAGATCGATGAGCCTCATTGAGGACCGTACTCCGAGCATAAAGTCACCCTGGCAATGGAGGCGAGCCACACGGTCTGAGAGGGACTGCTTCAGCTCCGCGAAAGTACCATGACCCTGATCAACGAGCGAGATCACTTGTTTCACGGCATCCTCCAACTCCCCTAACTGGGCCAGAACGACGTCTGAGGGTTTAGGCTCCGGATCACGGTCAGGTGTGAGGGCCGAGGAAGAGGCATCATCCCCTATCTTCTTCGCACTAGACGCCTTCGTTCGCGGTGCCATCGTGAACAAGGAGGAGACAATCAACGCAGTGCCCCCTCCGACAAGAAAAGAAGGCCATATATGACATACGGACCAAGTACGTGTCCATCATCCAACGGTCCAGATGAGGCGGCCGAACCGTCTATTGCACCGCCTTTAATGCGAGACGACGTGCTAATGTCATTCTAGCTGGCGAGCACTCGAGACCGTGATCAGACACGTGGCTTCCCCCGAATAAGCATTAATTTCGTCTTCAACATGATTTGACTATGGTCAGAATTCGTCCATGGCTAAAATTTGCCTGCGGCTTGAGTTTGCCTGTAGTTAGAATTCACCAGTGGTTTGAACTCGCCTGTATCTAGAATCCGGCTGTAGCTTGAACTCGCCTGTAAGTAAAGACCCACCTGCAACGGCCTCATAAAGAAAGATAAAAAACAACAGCGACTAGGAGAGATACATGCACAAACACGTTGGGAAACCAGAAGAGCATAGCATTCATCCAGTTTTAAGACAGTGCATTTGAACAAAGTTATGATTTCACAATCAAACAAGTCATGACACAGTGACAAAAGCAAAACAAGCAAAATGTCTTAACATGGTTTTAGACCTGAGATCCTAGTCCAACAAATTAAAAGATGTAAGCTCTGCTTTAACCGCGGCTACCCTTCTCGCGTGGTCCTCCCGGGCTTTATCTTCAGCCTCTTTCCGAGCCCGATCCTCAAAGCTCGACTTGGCGGCAGCGTCTTCCTGGCGCAATGCTTCAAGGCTTCAAGTTTCCTCCTCAGCAGTCTTGCTAACCTTTACACTCTCAGATTGAAGCCCCCTCAGGGTCGTCTCCGCCTGCTCCAGCTCGGCCCTCAGACGAGATACAGTGGAAGTGAAGTCGCCTATCCGATCTTCCAGGGAGCGCTGTTGATCCACCCAGAAGGCGACGTGGGATTCCATATCTGCTATCTCCCTAGAGCGGACCTCCTGTTCCCAGGCCTCCCGGCGCCTAATACGAGACAGGAAGGACTCCACATCGGCTTCCGGACCCTCTCGCAGCAAGGTCTCCAAACTCGTCAGGCGTGACTCCAGAAAAAGGAGCCTCTGCACACAACGTGTAGCAAGCCGACATTCGCCCAGCCGCCTGAGATCGGTCACATGATCCAGGAGGGACTGTTTGAAGCCATCGTAGGTTCCCATGCTAAGACTGACAAGGGAAATTACCTGCTTCACAGCATTCTCAAATTCCTCAACGCGAGCCTGTATGGACAAGGAATCTGAGGAGACAAACTCTTGACCCGGAGCGAGCGCCACGATAGGTGGGATCTCGAGACAAGGTTCGGCTCCAGACGGTGGAACAGGGTTTGAGGCGGAGGAAGTCCCGATTCCCTCAGATTCATTGTCAGAAATCAAAATGGGCTCGGCCATGCACTCTTCGGTGGTCGGCGCTTCATCCTGGACTGCACAACATGACAAAAACACAACAAAGAGTTAGGAACGAGGGAAATCGCCTCGACTTATGACCCCCTAACCAAACTACGCAAAGACTTGGACATAAAGGCACCGTCACCGACAGCGGCTTCGGCGATGCCCGAGGAGGGACCCCCTCTTTCTTTCTTCGAAGCGACTCTCTTCACCTTCGGCGCCATTCCGAGTGTAATGAGAAGAAGCTTGGATTTTCTCCAGAGAAGATGACAAGAAAATTGCGACCTCCCTTGACAAGGAGGAGGGGCATTAAATACTCAGGGCCTAGACGGTTGTCCGCCGTTCGATTGGACCGTTCAGAGCCAAACAGTCGAGAGTAAGGCCAAACAACTCGGGATCTCGCTTGAACGGCCAAGATCTGACAGTTTCTAGACACGATCTTCAACCAACGGTCTAAATCGGGCGTGGAGATCGAAGAGGCCCACTACGCCGTCTTTAATGCGAAGCGACGTGCCCATGTCGTCTTAACTAACGAGCGTATTAACGCTTAAATTGACACGTGGCCCACTAAGAGTGGAGCCCGCCCACGGGTCGAATTCGTCGCTTAAACTCATAACGATCAAGCTTGTCTGACGTTTGAGCTGTTTGGGCTCGTAGATCACTCTGAGACTCGAGTCAGTCCCGATTTTGCCTGTAGCTGGAACCCGCCCATAACTGGAATCCGCCTGCAGCTGGCACTCGCCAGTAGCTGGAATCCACCCGCAATGAGGATCCCCCTACGGCCAAACTCTGACTGGTACGGGTCCGTGTTGAACAACGACAAAAACAAAAAAAGTGGTGGGGCGCACACAAGAGAAATAATGACTAGGAACAAAAGGATAATTCTATTCATTAAAAGAAATTCTAATACAACGATGGAATCAAAAGCAAATTACAAAGCTCTCAACTGCGACTCCACCTCACGAATCTCCCCAGCGTGGTGAAGCTTGAGCCTCCTCAGGATCTCTCAGTGAAGATCCTCCTTAGTACGTGAAACCAAGTCTTGGACAGTGTGTTTGGCCTCCTTGAGGGCTCGGTCTTTCTCCTCAACGGAACCAGTGACCAGTTGCCGTCGAGACTCGATTTCCTCCAACTCCTTTACCAGCTGTTCACGAGCCTTCTCCTGAGTAGCTAGTGAGGCCTGTGCATTAGCAATGACTTGCTTGGTCTTCACTATCTCCGAAGACAGGCGAGAGAGGCGGGAGTCAACCTTTTGTTGCTCATGGTTCACTCGTTCGTTCTTGGCCTTAACACGCTCCAACTCTTCCGACAACCTTGCCTCCAATGACATGGTCTTGTTCAGTCTGCGGTCGCGCTCCTCCAATGCTGCTTAAACCTCACCGGACGCGAGATGAATGATCTCGGAACTCATCGCGCGAAGGGTAAGCAACTATCGGATAGTCCGCTCTACCTCTTCCAAACGCTGGAAGTACGGGTTAGCCGTGGTGGTACCAAGCCTCTTGATCAAGAAAGCCATGTCATAATCAAGGTCCTCCTTGAACTCCTCAAAGCGGCAGCTCTCTTCTAATGCGAGTTTGATGCAGTCAGCTAGAGTGTCTTAGAAGTTAGCTAGGGTTCGAGCCACCTTCCTTTTGCGCGAACGCTCCAAGGGAGAGAGGGTAGCCTCATCTACCACGGACGTCATGGTCGAAGTCATGATCGAGGTACTGGTAGTCATGACGGTGGAAGTGGTGACAGGCGCTGCCAAGGCCGATGTGCCTACCGACGCCACTGGGATATCGGCCGCAACGCAGACGGTCACCGAGGATGAGGAAGCGGTCACCAGTCGAGCGGGTGTCTCCCCTTAGATCAGAGACTCCTGCGCCGGTGGTCCACCCCCGACCAACGCTTCTTCGGGAGTAGGGATTTCCCCTTGTTAGCCTGACACCTCTTCATGAGCCGACGCCTCCTCCTCGCTCGATATCACCTCATGAATCGAGACATCATCGTCCGCCTCTGATTCAGCCATCTCCCCAGTCGAATGGCCCGCCCAAGAGGGGGGATCCTCTTTACCAGTAGCTTCATGGGATGGGTCAACTGCGAATACAAGAAGAGGGTTAGTAAATGCCCCTCGAGAAGAGCCCCATTGACAGTTCAGTATGTGCGGGTCAGCAACGCTAGATCCTGCTCTTACCTAAGCCACCGGGCTCCTCTTCGTCTCCGGTTCCCTCCTCTTCATCGGAAGGAATGGAAATCACTCTCTCAACTGTACCTACATAAAGTCAACACAAACGTCAGGGGGTGCAGATTCGACCTTACACCCGAGTGTACAGTGTTAAAGATTACCTCCTTGTACGGTCGTAGGGGTCGTTGAAGCCCCCGCCTGTGGCCTCACACCGGACTGTGGAGGAGCATCCTCCGAAGTTACCGGGACTATCCCCTGTGGAGCGGGCAGAAACAACGCCCAGTCCCAGAAGCAGTCACTCCAGAATGATCACCTGAGCAACATCATCCTGACTTCCGCCGCTCTGGCAGCCATCCAACCGTCTCTTCACGACGATCCTTCTTGGCCCGCCTCCACTCCTTTCGGCCGCTGTCTCTCGCTGTCGTTTAGAGAGAAGCGAGCTACTCGGAGATAAGAGGGGCATCCCCATCCATCCAGCTATCGTGCTCCGGGCCTGTTCCAAACGTTCACCTACCCGGACTAGCTTATCAGACTCTCTCTGCCCACCGGTGGGATCCAACGAAAGACTAGGGGAAGGAGCTTGAGCCTCAGGTGCCCCGGATTCATCTAAACCTGCATCAAAACCCTCGGTGTCTTCAGCAGGATGCTTCAGAAAACCACTCTCTAGTAGTTTGGCGGCCCTTCCGCCTCGAGGGACGAGGAGCTCCCCTTGGGCGACGCCCGTGTTCTGCCAGACAGGAACTTTGGAATCGGAAGCCCTCAGGATTAGCGCTAGCACCCCGATACCACCGAAAATATAGGAGCGTATGGTACAGATCGTGATCCTTTGCAGGAAGTTTGAAACGAGCATGGGTGCCACCAGCATGAGTCCAGAACCATCCCCGAGCACCATCCACTAACCCTCCTTCGAAATATAAGTGGGGGTTGATATTTCCCACGTACAGTTGGTCATACCCGAACTGGCGGGCAAACCTGCAAGGGATGTATAGCTCGTGGTAGCACACAAAGCCTATTCGCAAGATATGATACCCTGGTCGAATATTCACCAACCATCGAAAAGCGCCATAGGAAAGAACAGTGTGATGGTCTACCGTTGATACGTTACTAAGAGACTCGCCATATCCTCCTCCACTGAAGTAGGGGAAGAAACGGCGAAAATTATAATGGCCGAAGTGGGAGAGCGTCTTCCGTGCGTCGGGGATGTCTTTACACTTCCAAGAGCATCTCTCCAGACGCTGGACGAACGGAACGAACCTGTCTCCTTGAAGAGTCGCTGGGGGGCACTCATCATGCACTCGTAGTGGTAGACAAACCACGCCATCAAGTAAGTGTACGGTAGCCCCACTCTAGGGTTGGGATTCCTGAGGACTTCACCTTCCCCCTCGTCGACACTCGACACATGACAAAATTGGGCCGTCAATGTGCGGAGTCCCCGATGGATACACGCCACCATCACCGACACCAACGCATAGGACTTCCCGTGGGCTAAGCGAACTGCAGGATACACGACCTCCACCGGAAGCACCTCAAAAGAATGAGTGGGGACCACGTACCTCTTCAGCCACAACATGAGGTACCCCGCGAGCAGAGCCTTTCCAGGTATAGGGGACTTGGCCTGGTGGTGGAACGAGTAGAAAACCGTCCCGAATTTGAATCCACCCTCGTCATGCTCGAGAGTCATGGTGGCTCCCCCTTCAGCCGTCCTCCTTTCCACTTCGGCCTGGTCACACTCGCCCAGCGGCAGAGTAGGCCTTCCCTTGATATCATTCTCTAGGAATAAGTAATCAGCCCAGTTCTTATGGCTGATCCCCGGAGCCCTCTTCTTCTTGCCTTTGTGGTCTACCGCCCCCAAGGTGTTGAGGCATATATGGTAGTGACAGAGCAATTCCCACAGAGTCTCAACCACCAAAGGGGAGCGGTTTGAAAGTTGGTCAATCTCATCTTGACCCGGGACGTACTCCTCGTAGGGGAAGCTTCCCAAGGGCAACCCTGACATGTCATACATCTCGTGAAGGGTTATGCCAAGTTCACCGTTGGGGGTGAAGAACATGCCACTGTCCGCACAATACAGTTCCAAGATGCTGTGGAACTGAGGAGCACTGATTTTCAGACCATGTCGAGTGGCCCGAATGGCTACGTACAGCTCTGAATCCATGAGATCTGAATTCTCGACCAGGACATAGTCAGTAATATTAGACTACCAAGTGTTTCTACCAGGTGCGGAGTAGATCCACCCCGGGGCTCTGAAGTCCTTTGGAGGAAATTTCCCACCAGCTTGAAAGAAATGATGACGAAAAGTCTCTGCGACCGCAGTCATCTCCCCGACGGGCAACTCGTTGAACGGCAGGTCACACGTTTGCAGGAACTGTCCACCCCGTACCCAGCCGTAGAGCCCGTGAAGACACCGCAAGTCACCCCGTCTTGAGTTGGGGTCAAATCCCAGTTCATCATTCTTGGGACTGCAAGGGACCGCAACTCAATAATTAAGAACCCTCTCAGCATGCTGGGAAGGTAGTAGTGGACCCTGTCTATTACGCGGAGCCACCTGCTCTCCCTGAGCAATAGAGTTGAAGGATCAGTCGCGACATCACCAAACAAAAACTGAGGCTTCTTGAGCTCTGTCCTAGCCTCGTCTGTCAACACCGTGTCAGTAGTCAACTCACGCAACATCAAATGGTGTCCGTCGGTGACTCTCTTTATCAGTCCATCCGGTTTGTCGGTAGCAAACACGGGTACCTGATCTAGGAAAGGGAATCGGGGAGGCGTCGAATAGCCTGTACCTCCGACGAGACCGATAGTCACGCCCTTCGGAAGGGCTTCGTCAGAAAAGGTCGCTGCAAGACAGAGCAAAAAAAAACCAGGACGGAGTCCGCCCTAGGGGCAAATCCGCCTATCAAGCCAAAATAGGCAAATGTAAATCCGCCTATCAGAAGGAGTCCGCCCTAGGGGCAAATCCGCCTATCAAGCCAAAATAGGCAAATGTAAATCCGCCTATCAGAAAGCAAAATCCACTTGACAAAGACGAGATCTGCTTGTATAGACTGTATTCGTCTTTACCAGATAAAAGTCGAACTCGCCTGTCAAAAACGAGTTCGCCTTCGCCCGATAAAGGCCGGTTTCGCCTGTAAAGGCAGAAGCCACCCTCTACGAATAAATGTAAAATCCGCCTGAAAAAGGCCGATTTTATCCAAATCAGGGAAACTGCCAAAAAATGGCAGAATCCACTGGGGAAGACGAGCGATACTCATCCTCCCGACCCGACGTCGGCAATCAACGCAAGGTCGTCAGACAAATCTTTCAACTTACCCAAGTGCGTCTCAGACTGGCAGTTAAGAGACGTGGCCACGATCGAAATCGACGGCCCAGATTACTCTCCATAGTTCGTTCTCTTTTGCGGTTACGAAGGAACCGTCGAAACAGAAAACGGGCCGGTCAAAACCCGGGACCCGAACCAAAATCTGCGATTGAATCTAATGGTTGGATTTGAAAACCACGGTCACGATTCGTCATTGAGCGAGGTGCACGAAGCTGACGTCACACTGTCGAATCATAATTAATGCGACCTGACGGACCCACTCCGCCTTAGCTGGAAAGCACGAAGCCTCCTCGGCGAACACGTGGTTCACCTCCTGCCAAATCTAATTCCGCCCAAAGGAAGGGTTTCGCCTGCAAAAACCTGGCTAGACCCCACAAATTAAAATTTTGCCTGTGAAAATGAATTTCGCCTGAACGATTCGTTCGCCTTCGAAAACGAATTACGGATGACACGACTCGTCCAGAGTTGTGAACCACCAATGAAATGGCCTCACTCAAACCCACGCCTCAGACGACTAAGGGTTAGAGCAGAAATCTTAGCATTAAGCCTAAGAGAATCTACTCGACAACTCATCATACTAAGGGGAATAGTATGGCTAGCCCGATTCAAACGGTAATCGGTAAAGGCAAATCAAACCCGTTGATAGCTGAGGGTTTGCTAAAAACCCTAAAGGGAACCAAATACACTTGCTTCGCCAGGAACTTCTTTATTCAAAGTATTCTAGACCGCACGCAAGCCTGTTTAGGTCTGAAAACTTTAAAGGGGTTCTTGTAGACGGTAAAAATTACCTCCGTGAACTTACATAAAATTCGCCTGCAAGTCGGAGTCGCCCGCACAATTTGAGGGTAGGACTCACCCTTGGACTTGACTCGCTAGCACGAGCCCAAACCACGCAGTCACCAAAGGCGCTCGTACCTGTTGGCCACAGACTCGCCTATATGATCGGCTCGCTCGCACGAGTCAAGATCACCCAAATGACTGAAATTCGCCTGTTTACTCAACTTGCCCGCACGAGTCGAGAGTCGAATTCGCCTACAAACAGTGTACTCGACAGCTGCTATGCCGCGTATAGGGATGGGCCTTCCCACTTCCCGCACGACGTGAATGGAAGGAGCACAGTACTCCAAGCCCATCAAGTAGCCACTCGTAGTATGAGCAACCAGTCAAATCCATGCAGTCGCCAAATCCACCTGTACGCTCACGATTGAAGCTCACCTCGCCTACACGAGTCAAGAGCTAAATCCGCCTGCAAACGGAAAGCTGGCTAGACTCACTTGAGTACTTGACAGCCACTACGCTGCGTACAAGGATGGGCCTTCCCACTTCCCGCACGACGTGAAGGGAAGGAGCACAATACTCCAAGCCCATCAAGTAGCCGCTCACGGTACGAGTGACCGGTCAGTCGCCAAGTCCGCCTGCAGAAAGCTCGCCTCGCCTGCACGAGTCAAGATCTGAATCCGCCTACAAACGGTAAGCTGGCTAAACCCACTCGAGTACTGGGTAGCCACAACCCCACTCCTCACAACGTGAAGGGAAGGAGTACAGTACTCTGAACCCATCAAGCTGCCGCTCATAGTACAAACCCAAGGCATGGTATCTCCCAACAATACATGGTCATATCCCATGATTCAAGGAGCGGCCACGCCATCTCTCCTCTATTTAAGAACCTCTCCTGGCTTCGGAAAGGGGGTTCGCTCATAGTTAATTGATTAATTCAATCAGTTAACTGAATCACTAGCTCTCGACTCTCAAAGGAGTCGACGACAAGCTCTTTGCGTAATCTTTGCATTGTAGCATCTTCTCCCAGTTTTGGGCCCTGATCGCCGTCAAACTCAGAGACTCGAACTCTACCGACTCGAGCTCCTACTACGTACTGAAGCTCACCAGCAACCTCGGTCGGATCGTCCAAGGGAAGCAGACTTGGTGTGAGAATCGAGCGAGGCGTCCTATAGCTACCGAAAGTCCTCACGTTAAACAAGGAGGGCATTCCCTCCGCTTGTGTTGTAATTCTCGATTCATTAGTTTGTAATAAGCTGTTCTTATAAATACAAATGAAATCCCTATTTCGGGAGATCAAAAATTCACACCTACAGAGGACTTCGAAGTTTTCTGATTCTAATTACAAATTCCGTTCTAATCTCTTGACCTTGTTTTGCAGCCACATTTTCTGATGAAGCCCTTCCGAAGGGTGTTGCCATTGGTCTTGCCGGTGGCTCGGGCTATGCGGCGCCCTCCCGATTCCCTTTTCTTGATCCAATACCCGTCTTTGCTGCTGACAAGCCGTAGGAGTTGGTCAAGAGAGTGACTGATGGGCATCATCTTACGTTGCGTGAGTTGATTACTGATGCAGCATTGACAGATGTGGCCAGGGCGGAGTTAAAAAAGCCCCAGTTCATGTTTGACGATGCCGTGGCTGACCCTTCGGCTCTGTTTCTTAGAGAGAGTAAATGGCTCCGTGTCGTGGATGGGGTCCATTACTACCTTCCCAGTATGCCGAGGGGGTTTTCGATAGTCGAGTTGTGGTCGCTTGCGGTCCCGAGATCGATGAACTGGGATCTAACCCCTACCCAAGATGGGGTAGTTTGTAGTGTCTTCATAAGATCGTCTGCTGGGTACGGGGTCGACAGCTCTTGTAAGCGCGTGGTCGCCTTGCGTCCCGGCTTGCTGAATAATGAATGGCCTGTGGGGGAAATGACTACAGTGGCGGAGACTTTCCGCCACCGTTTCTTCCAGGTAGGGGGGCAATTCCCTCCGAAGGACTTCAGGGCTCCGGGATGGATTTATTCTGCGCCTGGTAGTGGCACTTGGTGGTCTAAGATCACTGAGTACGTCTTGACGAAGAACTCTGACCTTGCGGGCTCCGAGCTGTTTGTAGCTATCCGAGCTACCCAGCATGGCTTGAAGATCAATGCCCCACAGTTCCACAGTATCTTGGAACTCTACTGCTCGGATAGCGGTATGTTCTTTACCCCTAATAGCGAGCTTGGTATAACCCTCCACGAGATGTACGATGTGTCGAGGTTGCCTTTGGGGAGCTTCCCCTATGAGGAGTACGTACTGGGTTAGGACGAGATCGACTATCTTTCGGGTTAGTTTCCCCTAATGGTTAAGACTTTATGGGAGTTGCTCAGCCATTACCACATATGTCTTGACACCTTGGGCACGGTGGACCACAAGGGCAAGAAGAAGAGGGCTCCCGGGATTAGCCACAAGAACTGGGCTGACTACCTATTCCCCAGGAACGATGTCAAAGGGAGGCCTACTTTACCATTGGGTGAATGTGACTAGGCCGAGGTGGAGAGTCGGATGGCCAAAGGGGGATCCGCCATAACCCTTGAGCATGACGAAGGCCGGTTCCTATTCGGGACAACCTTCCAGTCGTTCCACCATCAGGTCAAATCTCCCATATCCGCTAAGGCTCTGCTCACGGGATACCTCATGCTGTGGTTGAAGAGGTGTGTGGTTCCCACCCATTCCTTCGAGGCGTTCCCGGTGGAAGTGGTTTACCCTGCGGTACGCCTGGCCTATGGGAGGTCGTACGTGTTGGTGTCGGCAACGGTAGCCTGTATCCAAAGGGGGCTTCGTACACTGAAAAACCAGTTTTGTCATGTGTCGTATGTTGACGAGGGCGAAGGCGAAGTTTCCAAGACCCCTAATTCAAGAGTGGGGCTGGCGTATACTTATCTAATAGCGTGGTTCGTATACCACTGCGAGTGTTTGATGAGTGCCCTAGCGGTTCTACAAGGAAGGGGATCTGTCCCGTTTGTCCAGCGTCTGGAAAGATGCTCTTGGAAGTGTAAAGACGTCTCTAACATGAGGAAGACGTTGTCTTATTTTGGTCATTATAACTTCCGACGATTCTTTCCTTACTTCACCAAGGGCGGCTATGGCGAGTCGCTTCAGGACATGTCGACAGCGGCCCACAACACCGTCCTCTCTTGCAGCGCCTTCCAGTGGTTAGTTAACATCCGGCG
>NW_017972538.1:115000-155334 GCF_001876935.1 Asparagus officinalis | reverse complement strand
ACATGAGGAAGACGTTGTCTTATTTTGGTCATTATAACTTCCGACGATTCTTTCCTTCTTCACCAAGGGCGGCTATGGCGAGTTCGCTTCAGGACATGTCGACAGCGGCCCACAACACCGTCCTCTCTTGCAGCGCCTTCCAGTGGTTAGTTTATACATCCGGCGTCGGGTATCACGTCTTGCGAACTGGCTCCGCTTGTTACCTTGAGCCTTATTTCCCTTGTAGGTTTGCCCGTCAGTTTGGGTATGACCAGCTTTATGTCGGGAACGTCAACCCTCATTTTGATTACGAAGGAGGGTTGGTTGATGGTGCACGAGGGTGGTTCTGGACCTATGCTGGTGGCACCAATGCGCACTTCGAGTTGCCGGCTAAGGATCGTGACCTTCGCCATTCGCTTCTCTATTGTTGGTGGTATCGAGGTGCTAGCGCGAACCCTGAGGGCTTCCGGTTTCAAAGTTCTTGTTTGGCAGAGCGTGGGCATCGCCCGAGGGCAGCTCCTCGCCCCTCAAGGTGAAAGGGTCGCCAAACTGTGGAGGAATGGTTCGAGGATGTCCCTAAAGAGGAGGCCGAGGATCTTCACGCTGGCTCGGGAGACTTTGGGGAATTTGCGGCTCACGCTTTATCCCCTCATCCTCAATTGGATCTTGTCGACGTGTCGAGAGGATCAGATGAGTTGGCTCGGGTGGGTGAACACCTGGGCCAGGCTCGGGGAATAATCACTGGGCAGCTGGGGATACCGCTCTTGGCTCCTAGCAGCTCTCTTCTTTCCAAACGACAACGGGAGGCCGCGGCCGACAGTTCTAGGGTAGAGGTGGCCAAGAAGGCCCGTCACGAGAAGGTGGCTGAGGCTATCGGAGTGGCGAGAGGCCAGGATGACGCAACTCCTGTGCTAATTCCTGGGGTGACTGCTACGCCCACTTCGCTTACTGCCTCGGGGACGGTTCCGACAACTTCGGAGGTCGTTCCCTCATCTGCTGTGGAGCAGCAGATGGTGGTCTCAATGACTCCCCCCATTGTGTAGAGAGGTAATTCTAAATACCGTATCCTCTGGTGCAGGGTCGAATTAACATTATCTGACGTTCGCGTTGGCTCTATGCAGGTACGGTTGAGGAGGTGATCCCCATTCCTTCCGATGAAGATGGGGGGGATAGGAGATGAGGCAGAGCTCGGCGACTCAGGTAACAGCATGGTCGAACGTCGTTGATCTATCTCTGTTGAACCACCTATGGGGTTCTTTCTAGAAGTTACCGTTAATCTCCTTCCTGTATTTGCAGCTGCTTCGGCCTCGGATGCCGCTGGAAAAGAGTATTCTCCCTCTTAGGCTGACCAGTCGGCTGAAGAGGGCAGCAAAACCGATAGCGAAGATGATGACTCGATCCATGAGATGATGTCAAGCGACGAAGGACCATCTGACTCTGAAGGGAAGACCCACGCTCCTGAAGAAGCGTCGGTCGAGATAGGGTCGTCGGCCCAGGGGGCTCCTGCCCAGGGGGCTCCTGCCCAAGGGGAAGCATCTACCCGTGTGGTGGTTGATCATTCACCCCGTATCTCGATGACCATTGAGGTCGCGCTCATATCCGTGGTCGAGACCCCGATGGTATCAGTTCGTGCTTCGGCCTTAGCGGTGTCTGTTACTACCCCTACAGCTGCGGCTATCAGTGCTTCGGCCCCGGCTTTGGTGACAACATCGGCTGTCGACGAGGCTACCCTCTCTCCCTTGGCTCTCTCGCGCAAAAAGTTGGTGGACCGAACTATTGCCAGCCTCTAAGACACCCTTGCAGACAGCATCAGGCTCGTATTGGAGGAAAGCTGCCCCTTTGAGGAGTTCAAGGAGGCCCTTGAATATCATATGGGCTTTTTTGATCAGGGTTCTTGGTCCTCTGCCACCAAGCCGTACTTCGAACGTTTGGAGGAGGCAGAACAGATTGTTAGACAACTGGTCACCCTTCGTATTATGAGCTCCGAGATCCTCCATCTTGTGTCTGGCGAGGTCCAGATAGCATTGGAGGAGCGCGATCACAGACTAGAGGAGACAACATCGTTAGAGGCGAGGCTGACGCAAGAGCTGGAGCGTGCTACGGCTGAGAGCGAATGGATAAGCTTGGTGCGCCAAGAGGCTGATTCTTGTGGTTCCCGCCTATCTTCGGAGATAGAGGGGACCAAGCAAATGATTGCTAATGCGTAGGCCTTATTGGCTACCCAGGAGAAGGCTCGTGAACAGGTGATCGGGGAGTTAGAGGCACTCGAGTCTCGACAACAGCTGGTTGTTGATACTATCGAGGAGAAGGACCGAGCCCTCAAGGCAGCGAGGCATACCGTCCAAGACTTGCTTTCTTGCTCTAAAGAGGATATTCGTCAAGAGATCTTGAGGAGGCTCGAGCTCAAGCGTGCTGAAGAGATTCGCGAGTTGGAGTCGATTTTTAATATGCTTTCGATTATATCATTGTATTCGAATCTCTCCCAATGAATGGAATTGTGTTTTCATCCCAGTCATTACTCCCTTTATTCTATGTGTGTGCATTTTGTCGCTGGTTACAGCGGGCATTGTCAGATCAACCGTTGGTTGATTCGTATCGGGTGACTCCTGGCCACCCAAGTCCCTACCGCAGGCGAATTTCAGCCTTAGGTGTAATTGCGAACAGTTCAAGCTTCGCTTAAATCCCAATTGGGTTCTCTATCTGGAGTCACGTCTGACACACCTGGAGACTCTGCTACAAGGTCCCGCGGCTGACGTGGATCACTTCTTTAGGAGAACTTGAAGGTGGCTAGAACCCCAAACGTGGTTAAGTCTTAGTTATGCAGATCAGCATAGTACGCGAGTATGAGCCTTCAGGCGAACTCCGCATGTGCAATTTTGCCCGACGAATTTAATTCGTAGGCGGGCTTCGTTTTTGGTGGGACACACGTTTATCAATTAAAACGACATGGGCACGTCTTTTCCCGTTAAAGGCGGCGTAGTGGGGGTTCCCCATTCTTCGCGCCCGACCTGAACCGTTCGCCATAGATCGTATTGGAAACTGACACATCTCGACCGTTCGTGGGAGATTCGGCACCATCTTGCCTTATCTGTGACTGTTCGATTCGAACGGTCTAATCGAACGGCGGGCATTCACCCCTGCCATGTATTTAATGCCCTCCCTCTCTGCATTGAGGGCTGACGTGGCTTCCAATTGTCTTTACAGAAGAGGCGCTTCTTTCTTGCTGTGCTTATGATGGCGCCAAAGGTGAAGAGGACCACTTCAAAGAAGGGCAAGGGTGTTTCCTCCTCTTCTGCCGTCGAAGCTACCGCCACCGGAGGTATTTTGGTGTCTGGGCCCTCGTCCGGGTCGATCATGGGTCTGTAAGGTGATATCCCCCGCTCTTAACCCTTTCTTTTCTTTTTGTTGTGCCTTCGTGTAGTTCGGGAAGGAGTGCCCTTCCCCAGATAGAGAACTGAGCCCATACTTGTTTCCAACGACAAGTCCAAGGGGGCCGTGGCTTCTCCCACTTTGCAGCATGTTCCCCCGTCTGGAGCTGAGCCTTGCCTTGAGGTTCTTCCTATTGCAGCGCTTGCTCAGGGTCAAGAGCCCGTTCCCTTAGGCTCTTTGTCTCTTCAGGCTCATATCAAAGTGTTCGAAAATGCTGCAAAGTAGGTGATTTCCCTCGTCAGCCTTGGTCTTGGGATCTATGCCGACTTTAAACAGTCCCTCCTGGATCGCATGGTCGATCTCAGGCGGTTGGGTGAACCTCGTATCGTCGCCCGTTGCATGCAGTGGCTTCTTTATCTAGAGTCGCGTCTGACACACCTGGAGACTCTGCTGCAAGGTCCCATGGCTGACGTGGATCACTTCTTATCTCAAGTTCGGCGTAGGGAGGCATGGGAACATGAGGTTCGCTCGAGGGAAATGGCGGATTTGGAGTCCCATGTTGCCTTCCTGGTGGACCAACAACGCTCACTGGGGGAGCGGATGGGTACTCTTACTTCCACCGTATCTTGTCTGAGGGTCGAGTTAGAGTTTGCGGAGACGACTCTAGGGGGCCTCTGATCTGAGAGCCAGAAAGTTAACAAAGCTGTCGAAGAGGCGACCCGAAACCTTCAGATGCTGCACCAGAAAGACTTTGTCGCCGCTTCTACCTTCGAGGGTCAGACCCAGAAGGAAGCCGAGGATAAAGCCCAGGAAGACCACGAGAGAAGGGTGGCCGTAGCCAAAGCGTAGCTTGCATCCTTCAGCCTCCTGGACTAGACTCTTCGGGCCGAACAGTGTTAAGACATTTTGATGTTAATGACTGATTGTAAAATCATAATTTTGTTCAAATGTACTGTCTTAAAACTAGATGAATGATATGCCCTTTTGATTTCCTAAATGTGTTTGTGCATGTTTTCCTTTTTTTGTGTTGATGTTGCCTTTTAGTCTCTTAGCTACACATGAATCCGAGCTCTGGATGAATTCTAGCTACAGGTGAACTTTAGGCGAATTCGAGCCGTAGGCGAATTCTATTAAACGATGAGCATGCCCATTATATACATTGCTCTCTCTCCTCTAGTTAAGGAGGTCACCGTGCTCGTCTCCCCTTTCTCGTTTTTAATGGTGCCGTGCTCTTAAGCATCCGCCTCGAAGAAGAAGGTGAGCGACACCTCTTCTTCAACTGTTGTACCTGGCCACGATCCGGAGCCTAAGCCTTCGGATTCATCCGTTCTGCAGATTCATGTGGAGGAGCTGGAGGGTGCTGTGAAGCGGGCGATCTCGGTCATCGATCAGGGCCATGGTGTCTTCACGGACTTGAAGCAGGCCCTCATAGATCGGGTTACCCGAATTCGTCATTTGGGCGACTACAGGCTCTCAATACATTGTTCGATGAGGCTCATTGATCTTAAGTCGCTCATAAACAAACTAGAGAATCTACGGCAGGTGGACTTGGAGTCCGAAGTGAAGTCATTCTTGGTTTCGGCTCGTCGTCGCGAGGCGTGGCAGCGAGAGTGCCGAAGGCGAGACACAGAAGACAAAGAATCCTCTATCGACCTCTTGGATCTCCACCGACATCTATTGCAGGCCGAGATGGAGGGTACTGCTGGCTCGATCTCTTTGGGCAAGACTCCGTATACTGAAGGGGAATCGATCTTGACGGGTCTGTGCGTTCAGATTGAGACCGTGCATGGTGTCCTTGCGAGGGAAAGATGCGACCTTTTGTCGCTGTGCCAAGAAGATGCCACCGTTAATGCTTCTTCCGAGGCGAGGGTCCAGCGGGAGGCTGAAGACAAGGTTTGTACTTTGCATGTGGAAAGGATAGCCGCGATTAGGTCTGAGCTCGCGTCCTTCAAGCTCCTGGAATAAGCTCGTAGGATAGGAGTAGATCCAGGATACCATGTTCAATGTTTTGTTCCTTGAATGTAATGTTATGACTCTCTTGATTGTAAAGTTATAACTTTGTCCAAATGTATTGTCCAGAATCATCTAATGAACTTCGTACTTTCTCGTGGCATACGCAATCTTCTCATTTTTCATTGTGTCACCATTCAGCGTCTTACTCATGCGATGGACAGACTCAATTACTGGAGATTTTGTGTCGGAGGCGAAACTCAAGCGATGGCGAGTTTGTGCTACAAGCGAAACTCAAATGCGGGCGAATTTGAGCTGCAAGTGAGACTCAAGTGCTGGCGAGTTTGGGGCGCAAGCGAAACTCCGGTGTAGGTGAGTTTGGGCTACAACCAAAACTCAAGTGTTGTCGAGTTTGGGCCGTAAGCGAAACTCAAATGCTGTCGAGTCTGGGCCGCAAGCGAAACTCAGGTGTAGGCGAGTTTGGTCTACAAGCGAAACTCAAATGTTGTCAAGTCTGGGTCGCAAGCGAAACTCAAGTGCAGTCAAGTTTGGTCTGTAAGCAAAACTCAAATGTGGGTGAATTTGAGCTGCAAGCGAGACTCAAGTGCTGGAGAGTTTGGTCTGCAAGCAAAACTCAAATGTTGTCGAGTCTGGGCCGCAAGCGAAACTCAAGTACAGGTGAGTTTGATCTGCAAGCGAAACTCAAATGTGGGCGAATTTGAGCTGCAAGCGAGACTCAAGTGCTGGCGAGTTTGGGCCGTAAGCGAAACTCCGGTGCATGCGAGTTTGGGCTACAAGCGAAACTCAAGTGTTGTCGAGTTTGGACCACAAGCGAAACTCAAATGCTGTCGAGTCTGGGCCGCAAGCGAAACTCAGGTGCAGGCGAGTTTGGTCTGCAAGCGAAACTCAAATGTTGTTGAGTCTGGGCCGCATGTCTGGCTGCAGCCCCCAATGCTTGCCAGCTAAGCGACGTGGGTGCGTCAATCCTCATTAATTACGAGGTGATGGGATGCTTCACCTCCCACGCTTAATCTGAATGGTCAGTTTGGAGTCCTAAAGGGAGGCTTTTATGGGCGTCAAACTCGAAGCACAGCTAGAGATCTGAACCGTTCGATTTATTTGGGGGAGTGAATCTCAGCCGTTGGGCTTTCGGCTATATAATGTGCCCGCTATTCTCTCGGTAGAGTCCTCGCGTTCACGAAGATTCACCTAAAGAAAATCTTTACGAAGCCTCACTGATCAATGGCTTCCAAGTTCAATTCTGGTGTCTCCGAGGGGGAGGGTGTCGGCTCTTCCTCTACCACTGCCGGCGTTAACGTGACGCCACCTTCCGCCGCTAGTTCGACCCAAGGATCTTCTTCTGCGGCCTCTGGTCTGACGCTCGCCATCCTCCAGAAGTTAGAGGATGACATACGTAGGATGGCCACCATCATCAGTCAGGGTGTCGGGAGATACTACGACATCCTCCCCTTTGTGGAGGAATGTCTCGAGGAACTCCGACGTGTAGGCGGTCCTCAGCTCGTTCGGCGATGCGAGCGGAAACTCCAGCACTTGGAAGGGCTGATGTACTGCCTAGAGGAGCTGGCGCATGCCGACCCTAATCCGGCGCCTCTCTCCATGAGCGCCTTGTTGGAGCGCGAAGCTTTGGCGAGGCGTATCCAGAAACAGGAGGCTCTGCTCAGGCGCCTGCACAGGCAACATCGCGCCGTACTGGTGAAGATGGATGCCTACGTGGATGCCGCCTTCTTCGCAGATGCTGGGTCCCTCAAAGGAGAGGAGAAGCTGAAGAGGCTTGAGCGTGAGAAAGTGCGGGTTAGTCGTGCTGCTGAGGCAGAGGCCAGAGCGCTCCAACTCCTTTGTCAGGAAGAGGAAAACGGTGAGGCTGCTCTCGCCAGACTTTGACAGCGCCAGGAGGAGAGGGCCCGGGCTAGGCGCGAGGTAGAGCTGGCGGACGTCAAGGCCAAGATCACCGCTTTCAGCCTACTGAAGTTGATGTAGCGCGTCTTTCAGACCTCCTTTTTTTTGTTTGTTAAACGTCGCTGTAATTTTGCCGATGCCTGTTGCATCGTAACTTATAAGACATTATGTCTCTGAACTTGGCTTGGAATGGCCTTTTACGCTCTTAGTTATTCATCGCCTTGTATGTACAGTTTTTTTTCTTTACTTCCTGCACTTAGAACTTTTTTTGGTTGATCTTTGGCGGTCAACGTGTTTGACTTGCCTGCGCTGCTCATCGCCCGAACCGAGTCAGCTATGGTGCTTTTCGTAGTGTGGCGGGCCTTCGACGAGTTTGTTTTAGTGTGGCGAGCCTTTGACGAGTTTGTTTTGGCCTTAGTCACTAGAACCCTCTTCTGCTTTTGGTTGTTCACAGCGTGGGGTCGGGTTAACCCTGACTTTCGCGTTGTAGCTCAGACGAACCCGAGAGGGTAACACTAGCTCGAAACAAAGAGCGATTGCTTGTGTATGTGACCAGCTTAAGACCCCAACAATGACTTACCATTTGGCGAGTTACTGTTTGATGGGGCGGTTGGGGCATGTCGCCTGATAAGCCGCCTTTTGATGATTATCGTCATCCTCGGGGGCGATGACGTGAATGATAATCGAATCGTTCAGGGATGTAGGAATATGATGATTGATTGCTGTAGGGGCTGTCGCATGGTAGGCCACTACCCATCGGTTATTCTAAGAGAATATTAGGATATCCGAAATAGGTCAGGTAGTTTAGGGATAAAGGAGTGTGACTATTGACCAAAGTAGCAACACGTCGCATGGTAGGTTACTACTTAGGCCGTGTTACTCGTGGGAATAACGGGGCTAGCCATCAGAGGTGATCATTAACATGATAGAATTTCATTGCGATCGGAGCAACTATAGGGACTTATCATCCCATTAGAGGGGATTGATAAGTTGATTTTGTCAGAGGTGAGGGTTAACATGACGGGATTGTCTGCCACGATGTGAGCGACTTTGGGGGCTCACCATCCTATTGGAGAGGATTGATGGTGAAGTTTAGGGGGGGACCATCAGAGGTGAAGATTAACTTGGTAGTTGATTTTGGGTCCTAACTGTAGGAAGGTTGGACCAAGTGGCGATCTAGGTTACACTTATATAGGGTTTCCCATCAGAGTATATAAAGTAGGAACAGTTTAGCCTCGTGTACCAGTTGGAGGGAGTGAGGACCAGTTTAGACTCATGCACTCATGGGAGTTTGCAGGGGTAGTTTATACCCTTGCGCCAGTAGGAGTTTGAAGGAGAACTGAGGGTAGTATTTCTTCAAAAACTTACCATTGATAGGCATCATGATCTTGTCGCCGTTCGGTTTGACGAGGCAATAAGCTCCATTCGAATAGACCGTCTCTACCACGAACGGTCCTTCCCATTTGGGTTAAAATTTGCCCTTCTTCTTGGAAGTGAGAATCATCGGTCGTCGAACGGAGAGTACCAATTCTCCCTCTTTGAAGGATCGACGCTTGACTTTCTTGTCGAAAGCCTTAGCCATTCGGGCTTGGTAGAACTCAATGTGTTGTTGAGCTTCAAGCCGCCTGTCATCCAACGCTTCAAGTTCCGCGAGGCGTCGTTGATGATTATCCCCAGTCATCATCCCTATAGCTAGGGCGAAACGAAGGGATGGAATTTGAATCTCTAATAGTAACACGGCCTCACAGCCATATACCAACGAATAAGGCATGTTGCCGGTTGGTGTACGAACCGTTGTGCGATACGCCCATAAGCTCTCGCCCAGCTTCTCGTCCCAATCGCGCTTGCTATTAGAGGTCAGCTTGGTTAAGATCTTAACGACTATTTTGTTGAAGGCCTCAGTCAAGCAATTCGCCGAAGGGTTGTAGGCTGTGGAGGAAAGGTTATGTATTTGAAACTTATCACAAAACCTAGTGAACGCATGATTAACGAATTGTGTGCCGTTGTCATGAATGATACATCGAGGTACACTGTATCAGTATATGACATGATGTTTGATAAACTTAATCACATCATTGGTCTTGACTTCTCTTAAAGGGACGGCTTTGGCCCATTTAGAGAAGTAGTCGGTGATCGCGAGGATGAAGCGATGACCTCTTGCCGATGGCAGGGATATTGGTCCGACGGCATCCATCCCCTATGCTTCAAACGACCATGATGCCGTTGTTGGGTGTAGGTCTTCAGGAGGTCGATGCATGTAGTTGGCGTGGATTTGGCACGTGTGGCAACGCTTGGCATAAGCAACCGCATCGCTGACCATCCCAGGCCAAAAGTAGCCTATCCTCTGTAAATGATCCCAAAGTTTGGGTCCGGGCTAGTGAGCTCCGCAAGTGCCATCATGGGCTTCGCGCAGAGCTTCTTGTGCTTCTGTCTTTGAAAGACATCGAAGCAACAAGCTGTCATACGACCTTCGATATAATATCTTTGTGGTCGAATCGTAGTAGAACCTTGAGGCACGTCGGCAGATAGACTCTCGGCAGCATGCTATACAGGACGTAATCGATGCTAGGGAGACGTTAATCTTTCGGGTCAGGCTGATCCGAGACCTGGTGAGTGGCATTCACTTCTAGAACGTCTTTTGGTCGAAAGAGTCGTCGGCTCGACACAGTGACCCATTGAGTCGTTTCTAGTGGCTAGGCCAAGTTAGCCGCTAAGGATGCGAGGGTGTCCGCGTGCGTGTTCTTGGAACGAAGCACATGCTTGATGCGGAAGCTTTCGAATAACTCCACTAGCTTGGTGGCTGCTTTGTGAAGTGGGATCATGTCGTCGTTTCTAACTTCGTATTCTCCTGTTATTTGCTTGACAATTAGCTGAGAGTCGCCGTAGGCCTCGAGATGCTTTATCTCTTACTCTCTTGCCAACTCGAGTCTAATGAGTAGCGCATTGTACTCAGCCACATTGTTGGTGCATGGCTCCGTTGGAGAAAAGGCTCGGGGTAGTATGTGGTTATGCGGGGAAGTGAGAACCACCCCCACTCCTGCGATGATAGATCTGCTCGTGCCGACGCGAGACGCGCCGTTAAAGAACATCTGTCAGGCTTCCGTCGGGGAGGTCGTGCTGACTTCGGGGGGTTCATTTGGCAAATCTTTGAATAGGTTAGTTTTCGCCCCTAGCGGATGACTAGCCATGAGATCACAGATAGCTTGTCCCTTGACTGACTTCTGTGACATGAAGTGAATATCGTACTGAGACAGCAGGAGTGCCCATCTGGCCAAATGCCAGTTTAGGGCCGCAGGCTGCATCATGAAGACTCGGATGGGGTTCATCCGGGAGATGACATGGATGGTTTGGCCAACTAGTTAGTGTTGCATCTTTTAGATGGGAAATACTAAGGCTAAACACTCTTTTTCGACCATAGGGTATCACAGTTCGGCACCCTGTAGAGTCCTACTCAGGTAGTAGATGCCCTGCTCATGGCCGGCGTCGTCATTTTGTGCCAAGAGAGCGCCCAGAGAATGCTCCATAGCCCGTATGTAGATGAGGAATGGCTTTCCTGAGATTGGAGACGCAAGGACAGGCGGGTTTGAGAGATAAGCTTTGATCTCCTCAAAGGCCCGTTGGCATGGCTCGTCCCACACGAAGGAAGTACCTTTCTTCATCAGTTTGGAGAAGGGTTGACACTTACCCGAAAGATTCGAGATGAACCTCCGGATGTAAGCCAATCGTCCTTGAAGACTCCTTAGTTCCTTAAGATTTCGGGGCGGCTGGAGCTCTTGAATAGCTCGTACCTTATCTGGGTCAATTCGGATTCCTTTCGTCATGACCATGAAACCAAGGAATTTATCGCTGGACATCCCTAAGAATGACTTCGTAGGATTCATCTTGAGTTGATGAGTTCTCATGAGTTCGAACATCACCCTCAAGTCTTGGAGATGGTCATCTTTACTATGACTTTTCACGACTAAGTCGTCCACATAGCATTCGACTGTCTTTCGCAGGTGATCTCGAAAGATCGTGTTCATGGCGCGTTGGTAGGTTGCAGCGGCGTTTTTGAGTCTGAAAGGCATGACCATGTAGCAGTATACCCCCATTGTGGTCCTGAATGAAGTGTGTTTTTCGTCCTCGGGGTGTATTTTGATTTGATCGTACCCTGAGAATCCATCCATGAAGGACATCCTCTCAAACCCGCACGTGTTATCAGTGATGACATCCATGATGGGCAAAGGAAACTCGTCTTTAGGGCAAGCAGTATTGAGATCTCTAAAATCAATGCAGATACGAATCTTACCGTTCTTCTTCAGGACTAGAACAATATTAGCTACCCAATCGGGGTGTTGTTCCTCTCTGATGAAGCTGGATTCGATCAGCTTCTTCACTTCAGCCTTGATTGCCTCCATGATTTGCGGATGAAACCGCCTCTGCTGTTGTTTGACTGGTTTGGCGTCTGAGCCAATGTTGAGGCGATGCATGGCGATCCGTGGATCGAGGCCGGACATGTCCTCGTAATTCCATTCGAAGACATCAATGTATTCCTGTATGAGGGCAATGAGATCTTCTTTCTCTTGGGGAGGTAGACTACCACTGATGAATATGGGCTTGGGATTGGTCTCATCACCCATGTTCACTTGGAGGATTTTGTCCTCGGTCAGTGGTTCACGTTGCTCGAAGCAACTACTCCACTGAGCGTTGACGTGGTGGTCCCATGTCTCATCATAAAGCGGGACCTGTCCGTTCTCTGCCACTTTGGCAGGATAAATCGCAGCCATGTTGACTGTAAGATTGTTGAACAAGTCCCCGATGCTGACGTCTGAGTCCCATGCTGAGGTTGTCGACGATCGATCTCTCGAACGTGCATAGTCAGAGTCCTCGTTGAAATAGCAGAACAACTCTGATGAGGAAGAGGAATAGCCTAAACCTCTCCGAGTCTTGTTGAAGTAATTTGAGGGTTTGACTTTAGGCACGTAAGCAGGTTGGATGACTGTCTTTCACCCCCGGTTGTAATTCAGGCCTTTTGGACGAGTGATGTCGTACCCCATGTTGCTCATTATGCGCTTCGTGATTTGACTATACTGCGAAAACTGAGGCGCGGGGTCTTCCTCTTCAGACTCATCCTACAATGTGTGCAAAGGGTGATCGATTCGTCCAAAGATAATGTCTTTTTGATAGTTATCCCGGGACGGTACGACGAGTACGGCTTGTGAAGACTTGATCGCTTGTCTCTTTGCAACATACGACGAGCATACAGGAAAGTGTAGAGAAGGGTCATTATAGAGCTTCAACCTTAGGTCGTTAGGCGCATCATCCTCGGACGTTGAGCAAGACGACAAATAAACAAAGTTGAACTTCTCATTCAAGATAATCTCCTCCACCTGAACAGCGTTGGTTGCAGCCAATTACAATTGATTCAAAATCGTTCAAGACCAGGTCGTTGCCGTACTCGGGCTCGTTATCCGCCTCATTGTCGTTCTCAAGCTCCTCGATCGATGGCTCGTTGGGATCCTGGTACAGCAGAGAGTCTGTGAAGTAGTTCTCAACACCTTTGAAGGGTTGCTTGTCGGCCACTACTGTTTTCACTCGCTCGTAATCATCCACATACTTCAAGCATTAGTGTAATGTAGACGGGACTATCCGGTTACTATGGATCTACGGACGTCCTAAGAGCACGTTGTAGGATGGCTCGGCGTCGATGACGTAGCAGGGCATCTCCGTCTTCATGTCGCCTATTCGGCACTTCAGACGGATCTTGCCGAGTGGCCGAGTTCGAGTGGCATTAAAGCCAAAGATAGTCGTGGTAGTTGTGGATAGACGTTTCGGGGGTATCCCCAGGTGTTTGATCAACTTCAGGGGTACGATGCTTAGTGCAGACCCTGGGTCGACTTGAATTCGATCCACTTTTGAGGAACCGACGTACCCCGTGAAGTACAATGGTCGATCATGAGAGGTGCTTTTGATGAGCATGTCCTTAGGAGTGAATATGATGCAAGGGACCCACCTCTCGGTGGTCTGGCAGCACATCACACATTCCTGTTCCGTGTCTTCTTCCCTCAAGAAGTGGGTGGCAAAGACTTTCGAGTCGGCCAATGCCTCTTGTAGGGCTTCCCGGGTAGGCTTGGATAACCGCAGGAGGTCATACATGGTAATTATCACGGGGATTCTCTTCAGCTGCGCGAGCACGTTGAATCGGAAAGGCTGATTGCTTGAGCTAGGCCTGTCTGGATCCAGAGGGGTTGCTGCAGCTGGCCTCGTGGGAGGTCCTGCCGAGTTCTCCACCCTCGTAGGGTATTCTTTGGCGAATTCTTTTCCTGCTCTAGTAGCGAGTGGGGTAGTTTCCTCATCGGAGTCGGTGAGGGTAGATACTGTAGTCTGGTCTCCATCCGGAATAACGGAGATGACATTGCAAGGTTTACCTTTGGTCTTCCTCGAGGGCTTTGCAGTCCACTGTTCGTCGCTGAGGAGGTCTGGATGGACCCACATCACCTGACCCGACAGCAAGATCTGGGGTACTAAACCTTTTCCTCATTGGTTGTGAGGGTCGTCATTAGTGATTTTCAAGACTGCCTTGGGGATAGGAATTACCCCTACCGGTGTTCGCGGGAAAAATTGTGTTCTTTGATTCCATTGATTTCTTCAGCAACAGTTTATCGGTTACAAAAGATCCGGTCTTTTTATAAGATCTGGTTACAACAAAATCAAAAAATCAAAAAATCAAAAAAGATTACAACTTTCCTTATTTGTGGAACAAATCACGAGATCCTGTTTTGCGGTCTCTCGCTTTTGTGGGTTCTTCGCCTGCGCCGGGGTTAATCCGTGGACCATCGCGCGATCTTGATTCGGTCAGATCTACACAGTATGATGGGTATTATTTCACGAAGGAAATAACAGCCGGGGGTACTATTTCACCAAGGAAATAGTAGCCTTCTCGGGATCAAAAACCAAGTTTTGATCCGGAGGGTGACCGTGCAGATCTCAAATCTGATTTCTCTCGAACTCCTGCCTTGTTTGACGTGGATGCTCGCCAAGAACCAGATCTGAAACTCCAAGTCTTCAAAGCTTCAAAACTCCAAAGTCGAGCTCTCAATTCAGCAGGGTTTCGCCTCAAAAAGTTCCAACCTCTTAAAAAATGAACCACCAAGCCTATTTATAGGCATTCAGAACCAGATCTGGGCTGAGCCCAGGTGGCTCGGCCACCGAGCCACCTAGAGCTGGCTCGGTTTTGGCCGAGTCCTCCAGGTGTTTGGTTTTTGCGCCCGTTGTCCGGTTTCGCGGTTTATCCGAGTTTTTATTGTTGATCTGGACTCTGATTTGGCAGTCCGGATCCTGATTTGGCAGTAAATCCGCTTCGTCGTTGATCTGAACTCTGATTTGGCAGTCTGGATCCCGATTTGGCAGTAAATCCGCCTTGGAGTTCGAGTTCGAATCCGTTCTATGGTTGGATGACTCGTTTACTCACCGAACCTTTAGCTTGATTCCTCACGCGAGTTAACCTCGTCGTCTCGTTAATCCGCTTCGTCGCGTATCACTTGGCTTCGGTGTTGTGGACTAACTCGTCGCGTGTCACTTAGCTTCGGTGTTGTGGACTAACGATCGTGTTTAGATACGTCATCCGATGGTTCGTTGGTTTGTCGAATCACTGTGCCGAGCTGTGTTAAGGGACCTATAAGCAGTTTTATACGCCTACAGATACCCCCTCCAAAGTATTTCAGCCTCGTTCTTTTATAGAAGAGTCTGGAATACTTTGGATATGATTGTCCCAACCTTCAGTCGGTGTAACGGGACCTTGGAATGGCTTCTGTTCTTGATTCCTTCAATCCTTCAGGCTATTCGGTGTTTTGTCGAATGCCTGCAAGGGTTCCAGTGCTGTATTTATTATCTGACCGTTGTCGGAGTTTCGAACTTGAAGTCGATTCCTGATTTTCTGATCTTTAGCTCGTGTTTGTTGGTTCAACATAGAACTGACCATCGATTGTTGGCGTTGAGTCTTTATTTTGCGACGCGTTGTCCGGCGTAGTGTTGTTGAGTTATCCTTAAGAATATTTTTAGAAAAATATTCTCCAGAAACTTCTCAACCAAAAATAGGGAATAGTTTATACTCGTATACCTTATTGGAGTATTTTTCATGTCCGAATGAGCCGAACCGGCCTAATAATGACCCAAAAAAGGCAGTAATTAGGCTCAAAAAATCTTCTGACCCTTCCGAATGTGTGGGAGAGGAAAGAATAGACGAGGGACTGAACCCTCGGTCGATTTGAAGTCGTTTCGATACTCGATTCGGCTTCAATTTGAATTCTGGTTCAAATCTGGTTCAAACTGGTTCAACCTGGTTTGGTCTGGTTCAGCCTCCTTTGAACTGATTTAGCCTGGTCTGGTCTGGTGTCATTGAGTTGACTTAGAACCGACTATCTTCGTCACATCGTGCTGACTTAGGGTTTCAGATCACTGTTCATTAAATTTTGGTCGCAACGCATTGACTGGCGTTGACCTAGGGGTACGCGTTGACCGGCATTGACCCTAGAGTTTCAAACATCGTACGTTGACTGTTTGATCACAACGCGTTAATTGGCGTTGACCTAAGGTTACGCGTTGACTGGCGTTGACCCTAGGGTTTCGAACGTCGTACGTTGACTGTTTGATCGCAATGCGTTAATTGGCGTTGACCTAAGGTTATGCGTTGACCGGCGTTGACCCTGGGTCTACACAGTTTAAGCTCTTAAGTTGTTGGAGCGCGGTGATCCCAAATGTCAGAGCTGCAGGACCAACCGTGAAAGCTGATTCGTCTGCGGATACAGATCTTATCCCGAAGTTGTTGGATGCTCAAGTCACGAGACCAACTAATGAGGTTGATGCGTTAGTGACTCTCGCATTTATAGGATTTTTGGCAAACCCCCAGCCATCAACGGGTTTGATGAGCCTTTACCGACTACCGTTTGAGTCGGGCTAGCATGCGGATTATTAAATCCGTTCCGCATATGACGTTGTGCTAAGAGAGTTAACGCTCTAATAGGCTACCCGGCGACACGTGTTAGGTGTTGACTTTAGGATTTTTGGCTAACCCCCAGCCTGCAACGGATTTGATTAGCCTTTACCGACTACCGTTTGAGTCGGGCTAGCATGCGGATTGTCTAGATCCGTCCCGCATGTAACGTTGTGCTAAGAGAGTGAATTCTCTTAGACTCGGTGCTATGATTTCGAATACGTAGACTTCGCCCTTGTTACGGGAATAGGCTACCCAGCGACGTGTATTAGATGCTGACTTATCCCTACTTAGGCTTCGGGATAGAATACCCCAGAATCGAACTCTGGTAGACTAAACCGGTGACGCGTGTTAGGCGTCGGCATATCCTTTCTTAGGATTCAGGATGAAATTCCCCATGCGTGTAAGGCATGGATTTTGGTGTCATTAATAACAACCTGCCACAATGTTGAATATGTGGACGGGTGTTCTTTTTAACGGTTAAGAACTAACCGGCAGCGCGAGTTAGACACAGACTTATCCTTACTTAGGTTTCAGGATATAATACCCCAGAATCGAACTCTGGTGTCTTTTTGTACGGAGAAAGACTAAACCGGCAGCGCGTGTTAGGCGCAGACTTATCCCTGCTTAGGATTCGGGCTAAACTTCCCTGTACCTGTGAGGCACAGATTTTGGGATTTGAAAAAGGTGGGGTCTTCTCTTGGGGCAAAGACGAACCCGAAATGGGAGAGGAAGAAGAAGGCGAACCCGAATACAAGGAAGGAATAATTTTATATTCTATTCCTTGATTCTGAAAAGGAAGAATTTTATATTCTATTTCCAGTGCAAAAGAAACTAGAAGTGGGATCTCCACTCCGAGAATCTGAAAAATCTAGATAAACTTACCTTTTATAGGATTGGTTATCTAAACTGAAGATGAGTTTTTCGTTTATCAAAGTGAAATTTCAACTTCGGTTATAACCATGAGAAGGCTTAACTAAAGAGAAAAAGAAGGGAGTTCTTTCGTTTATCGAAAGGGGACTCTAAAATGAAAGTGGACCTCTTGTTCATGGAGAGAGTCAAGAGGGCCAGAAAGACATTTTTGGTGGACTCACTGTCAATTGAAATTGATCAGTGAGGGATTTTGGTGGTAAAAAAGATTTTGGGTTATCCTCTAGAATATTAAGTGTAATATTCTTCAAGGAACTTCCCGGTAAACGAGTTATCCTGAATGTACTAGGGATAGTACTTTTTCAGGAACTTCCCATTTATTGGCATTAATTGCCTGGCGCCCTCTTGAGTAATCAGGCGATATGCGCCGTTTGAATAGACTGTGTCTATTACAAACGGTCCTTCCCATTTGGGTTCGAATTTACCTTTCTTCTTGGAGGTGAGAATTATTGGTCGGCGAGCAGCGAGGACCAGATCTCCTTCCTTGAAGCTTCTCTGTCGGACTCTTTTGTTAAAAGCCCTAGACATCCTGGCCTGATAAAACTCAATTTTTGAGCTTCCAAGCGCTTTTCATCCAACCTTTCGAGTTCTTCGAGACGTTTCTGATGTTGTTCTTCTGTCGTCATCTCAGTCGCGAGGGCGATCCGAAGGGATGGAATTTGAATCTCCAATGGTAGCACAGCTTCACATCCATATACCAACGAATATGGGGTGGCTCTTGTAGGTGTGCGTATGGTGGTGCGATAAGCCCATAGCACTTCACCGAGTTTATCGTCCCAGTCTCGTTTATTGGTCTTCACGAGCTTTGACAAGATCTTAATGATCGTCTTATTAAACACTTCAGCTAATCCATTCGCAGCGGGATAATAAGCTGTTGACAAAACATCTTGAATTTTGAACTTGTCACAAAACCTGACGAAGGCGTTGCTTATGAACTGTGGACTGTTGTCATGAATGATCCGTCTTGGCATGCCGTGTCGGTATATGACATGATGTTTGATGCAATTGATGACATTGTTCGTCTTCACTTCTCTAAGCGGAATTGCTTCAGCCCACTTTGAAAAGTAATCCGTGATTGCGAGAATGAATCGGTCACCTTTGACCGAAGGGGGAAAAATAGGACCGACAATGTCTATACCCCATGTCTCGAATGGCCAAGACGTGGTTGACGTGTGTAAACGCTCCGGTAGTTGGTGCATATAATTTGCGTGTACTTGACAAGCATGACACTCTCGGGCGTATTCGATTGCGTCACGAACCATTGTTGGCCAAAAATATCCCATTTTCCTGATGCGATCATACAGTTTGGGACCGGGCTGATGCGCACCACATTCTCCTTCGTGTGCTTCCTTAAGAACTTCTTCTGCTTCTTTGTTCGAAAGGCATCGGAGTAACAAACCATCGTACCCTCTACGGTATAATGTATGGGTCTCGGTATTATAGAAGAATCATGGTGCTCTTCGACGGATTGATTCCCTTTCTTTTACGTCCTCCAGCAAAATACCATATTGGACGTAGTCAATGATAGGAAAACGCCAATCTCGGGACTCAGACCCAATTTGAGTTGAATTCACCTCCTTGGCGCTCATGTCTCTATCATCTTCTTCTTCTTCAATATCCATATCGTATATGGGTATGCAGAGCTGATGCGTCTTTACTGTGACTAGTAGTTCAGTTTCGGGAGGCTGCGCAAGTGATACCGCTAGTGCTGCCAGTGCATCCGCATAAGCATTCTGGAGACGATGGATGTATTCAATAAAGAATTCTTCAAAAGAATCTGCCATTTTGATGGCCTCCTGGTGGTACGGGATCAGGTCTTGGTTCCTGACTTCATACTCTCCACGGACTTGGTTGACTATCAATTAAGAATCCCCAAAAGCTTCGAGATATTCGACCCCCAGCTCTTTGGCGAAACTGAGTCCAATGAGAAGCGCGTTGTACTCGGCTACGTTGTTGGAACAGGGACTAGTCAGTGAATAAGCCCGAGGCATCACATGCTTCCCTGGGGAAATTAAGACAACTCCAACTCCGGAGGAAACTGTAGAACATCCGGGGGTTATTGCCCTATTAACTGCCCTCGAAGCACCATCGAAATATAATTGCCATACTTGTTGGTGCGACGTAGTGTTAACCTCGTGGGTTTCATCTGGCAAGTCATCATATACTTCTGCCGTATCCATCATCGGGTTTGTCGCCAAAAGATCACAAATCGCTTGTCCTTTGATCGACTTCTACTGTTTGAAGTGCAAATCATATTAGGACAAGAGAAGGGCCTACTTTGCTAACCGCCAATTCATAGAGGCCGGTTGTGTCATAAATACCCGTACTGGATTAACGTTGGAAATGACGTAAATCGTCTGTCCAACCAGATAATGCCGCATCTTTTGCACTGCAAATACTAATGCAAGGCATTCTTTCTCAATCATCGGATATCGAGACTCAGCGCCTATCAAGGTCCGACTTAGGTAATAGACTGCCTATTCGTGATCATTATCATCGTCTTGTGCTAGTAAAGCACTTATCGAGTGGTTCATCGCCTTGAGATAAATCAAGAACGGTTTACCTGATTTTGGTGCGACGAGAACAGGAGGATTCGTCAGATATGTTTTGATATCTTCGAATGTTTTTTGGCAGGCGTCATCCCAGATAAATGACACCCCTTTCTTGTTTTGCTTAGAGAATGGTTGGCATTTCCCAGAAAGATTCGAGATGAACCGCCGGATGTAAGCTAAACGTCCTTGCAATCCTTGCAATCATCAACGTAGCACTCGACTGTTTTCTTGAGATGTTCTTGGAAAATCTTAGTCATTGCTCACTGGTATGTGGCACCTGCATTCTTTAGACCGAAAGGCATCACCGTGTAGCAAAAGACACCGAGGGGCATTCTGAACGCTGTATGCTTCTCGTCATCTGGGTGCATCTTGATTTGGTTATATCCTGAAAAACCATCCATAAAAGACATTCTCTCAAATCCGCACGTATTGTCGATAATGACATCTGTGATTGGGAGAGGAAAGTCGTCTTTTGGACATGCTGTATTCAGGTCCCTGAAGTCGATGCAAATCCAGATTTTACCGTTCTTCTTCATAACTGGAACAATATTAGCTAGCCAATCTGGATGTTGCTCCTCTCGGATGAATCCTGATTCGATCAATTTCTTAACCTCTGCCTCAATGGCTTCCATAATCTGCGGACGAAACTGTCTTTGCTGTTGTTTGATAGGTTTGGCATCCGACTTGATATCGAGGCTGTTCATTACCACATTGGGGTCGAGCCCTGGCATGTCTTCATAGTTCCAAGCGAAGACGTTAATGTATTCCCTGATGAGAGCAATTAGTTCCTCCTTCTCATTTGAGGGAAGACTATCGCTGATGAATATCGGCTTTGGGTTGGCCTCGTCGCCCATGTTAATTTGGACTATTTTATCTTCATGGTTATTGATTAACCAGCAACATTCGTCTTCTGAAGAAGATTCATACCCTAACCCTCGTCTGTATTTATAATAATCGTCCGGTTTCCCTTTTGGTACATATGCCGCTTTGGCTGGAGTACGAGGACCTCGATCGAAGTATAGACCTTCTCCGAGTGTGAAATCATATCCCTGTTTTTCCATGAGCTTGCGCGCTTCCGGGCTATACTTAGATAAATGCCGACCAGGTTTGTCATCATTCTCATCTTCGCTTAAGAAATGATCTGGTAATGGAGAGCTTTTTCCTTTACCGTAAATCACTTCTTTTTCACCTCCTATTTTGGTCGGGATGACCATGGTTGTCCCGAAAGAATGCTGGAGGCGTTCCTTCGCTATATAGGACGATCGAAGCGGCATATATAGATCGGGATTATCATACAATTCTTTTATCACATCATCAAGAGACAGGGAGTACTCTAAATCATTATTTATTTCAATATTGGCAAGTCGCCAGTTACAACTGCCCTCTGACGATTGTTCATCGTCAAGGTTGATTACAAAGGGTACAATGTCGTTTAAAATATAACCTCCATTGTAATCAAATCCGGCTTCGGTATCAGCTTCTTCTCCGCTGTCCGTGCAATGGGCCGATGATTCAGTATAAGATTTGTTACCATAAAGGAGAGAATCAGTGAAATAATTCTCATACCCTTTGAATGGTTGCTTATCCGCGACCACCGTCCTAACCTTATTATCAGTGTCGACATATTTCAAACACTGATGGAGAGTGGAGGGGATTATAACGTTACTATGGATCCAAGGCCGACCCAATAGTAAGTTATATGAAGTCTCGGCATCGATCACATAACATGTGACTTCTGTCTTCAAATCACCCATTTGACATTTTATCCGGGAATTCTTTGTCTGCATATCCTCTGTGGTGAAGGTAATGCAAGGAAGGTTTTTGGCTGCTATGTTGCAGTGTTGAATTAACTGTCCTGACTCTTCAAGTGCCGGCTTGATCCGAGTAAGGAACACTTCTGAATTGGCCAAGGCTTCTTGCAAGGCTTCCCTTGTTTCTTTGGATAACCGTAGCAACTCATACAATGTTATCCGCGCTGGAATGTTAGCCAGTTGAGCCATAATATCGAAGACGTGCGGAATGTTCGAGCTTTCCGGTTTATCTCTTCCAAGCGGGCGATTGAAACGAGACTGCTTCGGATTCTGAATCTCCTGGGGATTCTTCTCTTTCAGTTTATTAACCGGTTGTCGTCGAGTTTCTTCAACCGGTCTAGGAGTCGTAATCACCCCCATCTCCGAGAGAGTCTTGGCTGGTCCCCGCTTAGTCACCCCCTGCTCAGCTAACTGATCACTAGGTGACGGATAATTGTAGTGATACTCATTTCCGCTTCTGGTGGCGAAGACTTCTTGTTCTTCTTCGGAGAGTGGAAAGGTAGGAGCTTCATTACCATCCTCTTCGAAGATCGCAGAGGTAGCATTGCAGGACTTGCCTTTACCCTTTTTGGTCGAGGAAGTCGTCCACTGATCGTCTTCAATTAGATCGGGATGAACCCAGAGGATTTCACCGTTTGGGGCTGTGTGTGGCACAAGTCCTTTCTGGCGCTGTCCATGTGGGTCGTCGTTCACTGTCTTCATTCCAACTTTGGTGATGCGTTTTGGTTCAAACCATGTTGTGGGCACTGATCCAAAGACTTTGGTGATGCGTTTTGGTTCAAACCATGTTGTGGGCACTGATCCAAAGCTGATCGACACCGCATTTACTCTGACATTCTTGGACGGCTTCGGGGTTATGACGCCTACATCAATTAACGCCTGGATCTTATCCTTGAGATGGTAGCATGACTTGGTAGGGTGATGGACCTCTCTATGGTATGCGCAATACTTTGGATCCGTCACCTTGCTAGCCCCTTCTTGATCCAAGATCGCCGGCAGCTGGATTTTGTTGTTTTCCAACAGGTACTTAAAGATGCCGGGAACTTCGTCATCTTTAAAGGAGTACATCTTAGGAAATCTCGGCTCCAAAGATTTCTGCTTCTGAGGCAG
This sequence comes from Asparagus officinalis, assembly GCF_001876935.1. Taxonomy (NCBI): domain Eukaryota; kingdom Viridiplantae; phylum Streptophyta; class Magnoliopsida; order Asparagales; family Asparagaceae; genus Asparagus; species Asparagus officinalis. Next base: position 132,745 of record NW_017972538.1, on the reverse strand, counting down.
TTGTTGCCATTGCCCCCGAGATTGTTGTGGTACTTGTTGCTGCGGCTGTTGCTGAGGTTGCAATTGAAAAGTTTGATTAGCATCAACTGTATTAGCATGTGCCTTACCTTTCCCTCGTGGGACGAAATTCTGCTGTGGAGCATTTGTCGCCTGTTGGCCTCTTTCCGCCTTCTTCCTTCTGAGGAATCGCTCAGCTTGCTCTCCTCGGACCTTCAAATCCTTCCATGTGTTGAACGGTGCTGTCCCCATTGCTTCCAACACGTCCAATGCAAGGTTGTTGTGGCAAGTCTGGAGAATGAACTCCTCAGTGATCGGGTCCCGACAATTCATCGCCTTGTTCCGGAACCTTTTGACGAAGGTATCAACTAATTCTCCGTCTTTCTGTTTCTCATCAAGAAACGACCCGATGGATATCTCGGTGTCGTCGTCGAAGAAATTAGCGAGGAACTTAGTCTCCATGTCGTCCCAGCTATTCACGCTTCCTGCCTTGAGGCGGCGATACCAATCGAAGGCGGCTCCATGAAGAGTGCCAATGAAGGACCGTACCATCAGAGGCTCATTACTGAAGATGACTCCTAGGTGCGATTTGAAGTAAATCAAATGCTGAGTGGGTGAACCCATCCCATTAAACGGCGTGAAGTTAATTAGATTGAACTTCGCCGAATATGGGATTGATTCCCATTCTCTTGGGTATGGACAAGGAATGCCCGTTTTCTTCATCTCTTAAGCGGAAATCAAAGTATTGATTTTGCTCTTAAGGTTTTTGATCTTCAAACTTTCAGCTGTGTTTTCACTAGCATTCTCGTTGCCACCCCCTGCATTGACGGGAGGATTATTGGCATTGTGAGCTTCATTCACATTCGTATCCTCATCTTCCTGATTAACCTGGTTACGACGACTTGGTTCGCCTTGCTGGTTTGTCAGTGCTTGGATCTGTTGGTCATGCATTTCTCTCATATTCTGTATGGCCATCTGCATTTCGAACCTGAAGCTCTCCTGTTGTTTAGCCATGGCTTCTTCAAGCATCTTGGCCACTTGTTCCGCACTTATCATAAGTGTCTCGCGGGGTTGTCCCTCGCTGGATACCGTATTATCTGATGCGACCGCAGAGCCGGCATCCGATTCTTCATCTTCCGAAGGTAACCTTGTCTGAATCCTACCATAAGTTGCTCGTTTGATGGTTCCAGACTGCAGGCGGGTTATACGCCGGGGTCTTTTCAGAATCGACTCGAGATTATCCTGTGCCGATGTCCCTTAGCTGGTCATGTTAGTGGTGACCCTTGGAAATTCTCCTAAAATAATAAATTCATAAATTCATGTTAGTGGTGTGCGTGTACATAACTAGTATTCACCATTATCTCAGGTGTTAAACAATACTTAAGCATCATAATATATCAGTACAAGATCGAGAAACTCTCTCAAAAACCAAAACAAAGCCAAACAAACATGCACAGGCTAAAGACCGAGTGCGAGAAACTCTCTCAAAAACCAAAACAAAGCCAAACAAACATGCACAGGCTAAAGACCGAGTGGCGGTCGACCGCATATGTACAGCGATCGACCGTGACAGGTTCCAGGGCCTACCCAGGCCTCTGTCCTGCACACGGTCAACGACCGCTCACATCGCGGTCGACCGTGCCCTAAAATTTTAGAACGTACAGGTTTCTGCACAGTGTTCAGTTCGTGTCGTGATTTAGGATTCAAACTTGTTTAATTCATACTAAAACATATATAAAACATTGTAAACATCAAATCATCATCTCTAGGAATCATATCACATATTTAACATGATTATTTGCAATAAGAAACATGTTTAACCCTTAAACTTGCATAAAACATAAAACAAACTCTTATGTTAATCAAATAAGGGTTTCTCAACCTAATTAACCAAATTCTTCAATCTAAAGCATGAACTTTTAACATATTAAACATAAGCATGATTGTCAAATAACTTAGAAAAGTTAAACATTCATTTAATCATATTTTTCTAACACTTAGGTATCACAAACCTAGGGTTTTCCCATCTTTAATCCACATATAAACTCAATTAAATGTCAAATTAGGGTTTAAACATGATTAGAACATGATTAACAAGTTAAAAATGAAAATTTAAAGAACCCTAATGATCATGATCATGTTTCTATTATAAACAGCAAGAAAAACATATAGATTTAATATTTGTTTAAGATCTAACAACAAAAATCTAATCTTTTTTACATTAGATTAAGATCTAAGCATGTAAACACAAATTAAACTTCTATGCTAGTTATTTAACTATGGGGGTGGGTTTGGATGCAAGTGATCTTACCTGTGCACGTGAACAAGCCTCTGAAATGAACAACAAATGATCTCTCGATGCCAAACATCATAATTCCTCGCCTTTCCTTCGACAAACACCCCGAGATCTCTCCCAAAACTCACAATTAGGGTTAGGGTTTAAGGAGGAAGTTTGCTAGTGTTAATCTCACGTGAAAGAGGGTTAAAAGATTTTTAAAATGAGTATATATACATAGGATAACAACTGGGTTCGGTATAAACAAAACCCAACCAGAAACAAATCTGGCAGAAACAGATTCGCCCAGTGGTCGACCTCACGGTCGACTGCGCAGGTTTCTGGGCCGTGCTCAGACTGGGGTTTGGTAAAAAGGCTATAACTTTCTCATCCGATCTTGGAATAAGGTGATCTAAGATTTCTTGGAAATATATTGAAGAGACCTACAACTTTGTTCTTTTACATGTTTTTAGATTCTGACTGCATCAATGTGTAAAATATAAAAGTTCTTAACTGGTCATTATTCCTAGATTTTCACTCTTTTAGCTTTTGTGCATGTTTTGTGTATTTGCACTCATATTTTCATAAATATACATTAAATTTGTCTCAAATTAATTCTTATCATACTCAAACATTAAGATAAGTTATTTTTCACTATATAACATATTTATCATTATTTATCATAAAATATTCAAATTTATAGGGTTTTACATTCTTCCCCCTTAAAAGAATTTCGTCCCCGAAATTCCGCAATCGTATCTTAGAATTAATAATATGAGAAAAGATCTAAGAGGGGATAATCCAGACAAGAAAATCCTCCTATACACATCTCGTACCATTAATCTCTAGATATAAATCACTAGCAATATATATGCTTAACAATCTAAAATGCGAATACTCCCACTTAACCCCTAACTAAACGAAACTAGTACGTCGGGTGAAAAATCCAAACAAGGAACCCTATATATATACCATGTGTTTTGAATGATTAGGAGCTAAGTATTAATACTCCCCCCATTCTAGCGTTAAATATAAATATGACCATATAGAAAATCAAAAATCATAAACATCAATAAGCTATAACTAAATCATTTTATGCACTCGAATAGGTGCGGGTAGTCACGACGTATATCTTCCTCGTGCTCCAAGAAGCCTCCTCAGTTCTTTTCTATCTATATTGAACTTTACTTAAGGTATTACTTCCTTTCTAAGCCTCTCGTCCTCTCTAGTAAGAATACAACCCGTGCTCTCCACAGTAGTTAAATCTATCTGAAACTCAAATTCTGGTGCATTAATCATCCTCTGCTGCTCCTCGTCGCGTAATTACTTCTAAATTATCAAAACATGGAAAACATCGTGTATACTCGATATTGATGCTAGAAGATCTAGCCCATACAAAATGGCTCCAAAAATGTTCAACTCTCATGAACGGACAAATATATCTTAGGGTAAACCTTCCCCGTACCGAGTCGTTGAACTCGTCAAGGATATTTTCAATAAGATATAGTCCCCAATCTAGAACTCTAACGGTCGTCGTCTCTGGTTTGCGTAACTCTTCTGACGACTATGTGCTACAAGAATGCTCTCCCAAATCTCTGCTGCCTTCCCTGTAGTGTGCCTCACAAGCTCCTGTTTAAACAATTTCTTATAATTCTGCCCAATGAATAAGTAATCTATAATGCCTCCCGTACCATGCCTCATACGGTGTCATGCCAATAGTCTATGATAAATGATATTATAATCACACTCAATCAATGAGATATGATCCTCCCAGCTATCCTGTAAATATATAATACATGTTTGCTACTTGTCCATCCATCTGCTGGTGGAAAACACTAAAATATCACATTGGCTACCTAACAAATTCTGGAAACTCCTCCAGAAGTGCCTCTTCACATCTTTGTACATTTTCATTGAACCTGGATATACTGTATATCTGGTATGATGTGCCTCAACTATCATGAAATATAAGTTATACCCTCTGGGTCTGCATCAAAACACCTCCTAGTCTTGCTAATGATGTGTTCATGTAAACGACAAATGTTGTATCACTGCTTAGAAAAGTCAAAATTATTACTCTAGTCTATCTAGACTTAATAGTCTCAAAGGCTTCCTGGCACCCCGTGCCCAGAGCAAACTATACACCCTTTTTCGTAAGGTGTGTAAGTTATATCAAAATCTTCAAAAAGTCCCGAATGAACTTTCTCTCATACCTTACCAAAACTACGAATCTCTGTAATGGTTCTTAGCGGCTACTAATCAAGTACAGCCTCAACAATGGCTGGATCCACTGTTATGCCCCCCTGCTGATGACTTGGCCTAAATGAGATCTCTTATAACCAAAACTCATATTTGCTGAACTCGGCGTATCACTGATGCCTCTAATCTCGACTGTCCTCTTTGCCTGCAATGTCAATAGAGGATGTTGCTCGTGTTCTGCCTCTGATCTCGAAAAGATAATGATGTCATCAATAAAATAACTACAAACTGGTCATAACATGGATGGAAAACCCGGTTCATCAAATCCATGAATACCACAGGTATATTGATCCCAAATGGCATGACAAGAACTCAAAAGACCCATATCGAGTCAAAAAATGCGGTTTTGGAAATATCCATTTAACGCACTCACAACTAGAACTAACTAGAACAAAGATTAATTTTTGAGAAATGCTGCGCTCCCCGCAGCTGGTCGAAGAAGTCATAAATCCTCAATAGTGGATCCGTGATCCGAGAAGTAACCTTGTTCAACTCACGATAATCTATACATAATTACATGCTATTGTCCTTCTTCTTCGTGAAGAGGACCGGTGCTCCCATAAAAAATAACTCCAGATAATAAAACTCTGATATAACAACTCATCTAACTGAGTCTGTAGCTTCCTCATCTCAAGGGGTTCCATATGATATGATAGGGTGCTCGGAATATTGGTACGGTGCCTGCTACAACTCGATGCAGGAAAAGAACCTCTCTCACTAGAGAAAACATAGGTATGTCCTGAACGACATCCTGATACTTTGAGACGACTCCGGTCTCACTCAAAACTGTACCTCGATCCCATATCATCACCTCTTCGATGTATGCCAGAAATGACTCTGTATTCTGGTTACCCTATGAGGTTGCTACTATCTATACAATCCTAACGAATGCTCACAAGCGTACTGTTTTAGCAAAACAATCGATACTGATATTGTAGGATGATAACCATTTCATACCAAGAATGACGTCGAAATTCGACATCCACAAAAATGACCAAGTCAAAGATGAACTCAAACTCATCTATACTGATGACACATCTCCTACATATACTCTCTAATAAGAACATCTCCCCTAAAGGAGTAGAAACTTATAACAGAACATCTAAGGGATGTGTAACTAATTGAAGCCTATACATGAAGGCATGAAATATGAAAGAATACAAAGTTCCTAAATCAAACAAGATTCAAGCTGGATAAGAATTTACTACGAAAACTCCGCTCGCATTATGCTCACGCGGTATGACTACATAAACTCTGCTGGTGGCCGACGCCTGCTGTGCTGCTGGTGGTGAAACACATAGGTCCATCCGATACTGATGAATACTATGAATAGCGAAATTCTGGCCTATAAGCCTCTAAATCCTCAGAATAACCAGTAGTACATCTATCCTCTGATGCTGGCCGTAATAGCGGCCCTAAGACTATTGACCCTGACATCTGTCATGCTGGTCTCCTGCTGGTGTACTGTGACAATCCTTCGCTCTATGTTTGATTTTGTTACAATTGTATCATGTACCCTGAATCTTGCACTGCTACGTTGCTATCGAATCATGTTGTGCTTTCTTCTAATAATGTCTTTGTTGCTGATGGTAAAAATCCTTACCCCGCTATTGTGTCCTCTAGATCCCACAATAGGCCTCTTGCCCTTATCATTTCTATCATGTTGGTCTTAATTTCATAATTAACTATAGGCATATCTCACTGCTTTAATCGAACTAGCTCTAACTGCTTGTCGAAGAAGTAAACAAAATTTTTCCAAATAAGTGATATTCATTGTCTCGGCAAAAATATAAAATCGTTGCTATCCTTTACTGCTATTCCCCGGTGATGTCCTCTATGCTGAATATTTTTAACCTCTGGTTTGGTACTGAGTCTACGTTAAGAAATTTTCACATATTTCTTTTTATTTATAAGCTGCACATGAATCCAGTGAGCCCTGCACTATGGTGTTCTCAGTGTCTGATATCTTTCCTATTCTTACAGAGCCAAGCCTCCTGCTCTATGGCTCTATCAATAGCTGGTTATGGTGATGATGAAATCATTAGTATTGCCTCTTCAATAGGCATGACTGGTACAATTAGTGGTGCAACTCTAGAAAATGATACTGCTGGCGAAAACGGATGCGCCTCTTGCTCCTCGAATGTTACAAAATCTCACTGCAAACTGTGCTATAAAGTCGATCAAATACTATAGAGCCTGCTGCGGCTCACGTATTCATAACATATAGTATTCACGCAAATACTTTAAATCAACATAAAATAATTGTCATAAAAAATTTCTGAAATTTTAAGATATACGCATATAGCGTCCTCACTCATTCTAGGAAATTCTTAGCAGACTATATACATGAATCCTAGGAAACTCTATCCTAGCTTCATAATTTGACACATGAATGATTCTAAGGATATTAGAACTAGAGCTCTGATACTAACTGTGACGCCCCAGGGTTCACATAAGGCTACAGTCTAAGGTAAAACTTGGATTGTCAAACCTACCAAGCATCAAACACCATGCTACAATATGTTTCACCATCACAGTTACTATCTCTCTAGTGAAAATAACAAATAGGAGAAGGTACAAAACAGACAAATAATAGAAGTAGTACAAAATCAGATATGCACAGAGGAAGAATATCAACAAATGAGCCCAACTGAAATAGAATGAAAATATCTCTGAGTCTGAAATATATCTCAACACAATGAGTCAAATGAAATCCCACTAAGGTACTCAGCCTCTACAAAATGAATACAAGTCTGAATAATGAACATAACTATACAGTGGAGCTTCAACTACTAAAATTGTGCGACGGTGACTATGCTAGAACTCCGTCATCCTGCGGCTCTCCGAAACTCTGATTTGTCTGAAGAGACAATTTAAACAAAAAGAAAAGCAACAAGAGCGTCAGAGCGCTACAGTAAGATTACCTCCATCTGCTTCCAGGGGAAGGGCTGCTAGATGAAGTGGAGGCTCTATCTATTAAGCATAGTCTACCTATATCATTTTCCCCGTATCTAATGGAGTTAACATTTAGACACCTACAAGACGAGACATAGTACATCGAGCAAAATAATCCAAATAAGGAAACCCTCATATATATATCATATGTCTCAAATTATAGATCCCTAAATACCAATTCTAACTCTATGAATGAAAACAATATTCAAAAGAAATACTCCAAGGCTTAACTATATAGAACCAATGTCACAATCTTGAACTACTTCTTAAGTAGTTAGCGCAATTATAATAGAATATCGTTCAACTCAAAAATCACCATAAGCCATATCATGTATGCCACAAACCAAAGAATGTACCATACTCATGGGTAATCTAACATGGGAGTAACTACAACTGATAATATATATGTGTGCATCTCCTTGTGCTATAGCGATACTATTGTAATATTCTTACTCAATCACTCTGCGGCAATAGGTTTTGTCTCCTTATTCCGGATACATAAAATGACGATACTTTTGTAATACTCTTACTCAATCGTCCTACGAAAATAGGTTTTATCTCCTTATTTTCGGACGATGCATCCAGATGATCGTACATCAGAGTATAGATATATCAGCCAAATCCGAAAAAACCTCGATCATCTTCGAGTATTAGTACAGCCACGGTCTCATTATGGGAAACATCCAATACTCCTAGTGTGGTACAACCACGATCTCATTGTGGGGAAACATCCACACCGAGCATCCATAACTGATGGAAAATACTTTATTATATGTTATTACACTTTCATCAACTCAACGTGTATCAGAAATCTCCACAGTGCATGTTAACACAACATAAACTAAGTGTACGTGCACATATCTCGGTGTGCGTGTACATAACTGGTGTTCACCATCATCTTAGGTGTTAAACAACACTTAAGCATCATAATATATCAGTACAAGATCGAGAAACTCTCTCGAAAACCAAAACAAAGCCAAACAAACATGCACAGGCCAAAAACTGAGTGGCGGTCGACCGCACATGTACGGCAGTCGACCGCGACGGGTTCTAGGGCCTACCCAGGCATCTGTCCTACACGCGGTCGACCGTTACTCACATCGCGGTCGATCGTGCCCAAAAATTTCAGAATGTGCAGGTTTCTGCAGTGTTCAGTTCGTGTCTTGATTTAGGATTCAAACTTGTTTAACTCATACTGAAACATATATAAAACATTGTAAACATCAAATCATCATCTCTAGGAATCATATCACATATTTAACATGATTATTTGCAACAAGGAATATGCTTAACCCTTAAACTTGCATAAAACATAAAACAAACTATTGTGTTAATCAAATTAGGGTTTATCAACCTATTTAACCAAATTCTTCAATCTAAAGCATGAACTTTTAACATATTAAACATAAACATGATTGTTAAACAACTTAGAAAAGATAAACATTCATTTAATCATATTTTTTAACACTTAGGTATCACAAACCTAGTGTTTTCTCATCATTAATCCACATGTAAACTCAATTAAATGTCAAATTAGGGTTTAAATATGATTAGAACATGATTAACAAGTTAAAAACAAAAATTTAAAGAATCCTAATGATCATGATCATGTTTCTATTATAAACAGCAAGAAAAACATGTAGATCTAACACTTGCTTAAGATCTAACAATAAAAATCTAATCTTTTCAAATTAGATTAAAATCTAAGCATGTAAACACAAATTAAACTTCTAAGCTAGTTATTTAACTATGGGGGTGGGTTTGGATGTAAGTGATCTTGCCTTTGCACGTGAACAAGCCTCTGAAACGAAATAGCAAATGATCTCTCGATGCCAAACATCACAATTCCTCACCTTTCCTTCGACAAGCACCCCGAGATCTTTCCTAAAACTCACAATTAGGGTTAGGGTTTGAGGAGAAAAGTTGCTGGTGTTAATCTCACGTGAAAGAGGGTTAAAAGAGCTTTAAAATGAGTATATATACATAGGGTAACAACTGGGTTCGGTATAAAAAAACCAACCCGAAACAAACCTGGCAGAAACAGATTCGCTCAGCGGTAGACCGCTGCGGTCGACTGCGCATGTTTGTAGGCCGTGCTCAGACTAGGGTTTGGTAAAAAGGCTATAACTTTCTCATCCGATCTCAGAATGAGGTGATCTAAGATTTGTTGCAAATCTATTGAAGAGATCTATAACTTTGTTATTTTATACATTTCCAGATTTTGACTGCATCGATAAGTAAAATATAGAAACTCTCAACTGGTCATTATTCCTAGATTTACACTCTTTTGGCCTTTGTGCATGTTTTGTGTATTTGCACTCATATTTTTACAAATATATATTAAATTGATCTCAAATTAATTCTTATCATACTCAAACATCAAGATATGTTATTTTTTACTATATAACATATTTATCATTATTTATAATAAAATATTCAAATTTTTGAGGTTTTACAAATATATTGTATAGTATTCAAAAATCACGTAAATACGATCATCATAAAAATACATAAATAAAGATGTATAATACATAAAACATGAACTATGGTAGATAAAATAGATTTATAAACAAATGGAAATATAAAAAGGGCATAAATTCGTATAATAAAAACACCAATATGTTGTAAATAAATATACCATGAATGATTGATGAACAGGTGAACATAAACACTGATAATACATGAAACAGAACCTGATTAGACAAAATTGATAAATGACTATAAAGATATACATCGTAAATATAATAATCTAAGGAAACACACTATAATGAAAAGGGAAAAAGAATGAAAAAGTAAAACACAACACAAGTAAACGAAAATAATGAATAGAGAATAACAACAAACAGTGACTCAAAAAGGACATAAAAATCTAAAATACTATAAAACAAACACTAAAATATAATATGTGTATTCAATGAATATTATCGTTTTTGACCAAATAATACATATCGAAAATAAAGCAACAATAACAAATACGCAAATGCACTATAAACAACCCATGAGTAAATACTATACACACCCACAATGCTATTTAGAATTATATTTTATATTAGTATAAAGGAATAATAACTAATGATACGAGATTATAAAGGAATAATAACTAATGATACGAGATAATGTAACAAAAATTATATAATTAGTAACTTAAATCCAAACCTAACAATATGAATAATTGCTTGAATATTAAAATAGAAATACATTACTCTTAGGAATAACGAAACTAATGTGAACATACTAAAACAATCTAATAAGACAAAACTGACTGATAAGAAAACTATGTACTGAAATGTAAAGAATAAGAATGTAATGCATATGTAGAATATTAAAATCATGAACCTATTAATGTATATCACTAAAAATACGAACAATATACAATAATCTAAAACATAAGTAAATAATAGATGGCATGACAAAATAAGCGCACACATACATAATTTAGATATACAAAAATATATTTAAACACAAGAAAATAATCTGAATATCAGATATACGATGTGATGTATATGTGAAATCTAGAGCAATGCAAAACACTTATTGAACATGATTTGAACAATTGAAAATATTTAAGTTATAATTTTCAGTAGACTATGTTACTTGTACATTTTTAATAAAAAACATATGATATAATATTGTATGTGATACCTAATATAATGTAATAAATAATAGAAAAATCAATACAATCAAAATATACATAAGTCAAATCAAAGAAAACATAGTGTAAAAGTAACAACATATAAAATAATGACCGGTACAAGGAAAGAGAAGTTATAGGAAGAGAGCGTAGTCAGGAAGTGACGAGACAGGAAACAGTGGGAAGCTCCGGAGTCAAAAGTGATATAGGTAGGGATTAGGACATAATTCGTCGAGATTATAGGATAAGTGCTAACTATAGTCTTACGAATAAAATATGATATGCGTCTTAATTTTCCATTATATTTTCACTGGTAGGAACTCAGGACCGTGACCTGCATGGGCCACCATAAAAACCTGTCACGCCTCGCTTCCTGAACTACGAGGGAATTGGGACATGAGCAATCCCGCGACGTATTAATTTGAGGAGAAATAAGTACTAGACCCTTTCTACTCAATCTAATACACTAAGCGTCAAGAAATAAATGCGAAGTCACATCTCCCCGATGATAGTTAGCAATAATATAATAGACAAACTCAGAACAAAATGATCCATATCATAAAAAAAAAATCATCCAAGACATAATATATGGGTCAACATGCCCTTATACAAAACTGAACAACTGAATACTAGAGAAATATAAAAATACATCGTCCAACGGAAATAGAAAAGAAATACTACAAAAGTAAACTAGGTCCATCAACTGACTAAAAGGGGTAACTAAGCTTCTGCTTCTTCTTCAGCTCTGTCTGCAAAACACTCCTACTGTGGATACTCTGGCTCTGGCATATCTCCAAGCTGAACCTGTCTATCCTCTAAATCTGACGTACACCAGAGAAAATAGGTGTATGTCAGTGTGCTGACACACGACAAGACCCCACAAAAGAAAATAGAACGATCGAATGACCAATGCGATAACAAAATCAATGTGTAACTGAAAATCTAACAAAATCAACATGCAATCCACTACTAAATCATGATAATCATAAGGCCAACAACATACAATAACAGGGTTGAGTACTAGACATCCTAAAATAGATCACAGGTCCATATCTCACATAGAGTCAACGTTCATATTCTCAGATAAATGACTGTTCACAAATCCTCTACGTGCATCTAATACCTCTACATGAATCAGTTAGAGGACTACACGCAATCCGATTTCGACCTTGGCCGAACTCAAGCAGAACTCGGGTGACTACACAAATTCACTAACCAAAGTGAATACACGAATTCACTTTAGCCCAACAAACCAACCCCAGTGACTACACGAATTCACCGGCACGGGCCTGAAAGATATATCAACAGCCATATCCGATCACATGAACTAAGACCTTCCCACCCTAACTCTTCTTGTTTTTCTAAGTTAACAATCATAACCTGAACTAGATCTCTGGTCCACCTCCTAAACTCAGTCAACGTACACACACATGGCACTAAGTCTTGTTCATGACGCACAAGGTCACTAAGTCATGAAATACTAATGGTTCTCAAATACAATAAGGAACAACAAATGCAGCTAATTCTATGCAAATAAAATATGGTATGCCATATAATTAAAATAAGAATCATGGAATCGGCAGATGTTTTGCACATAAAATGTCGCGGTCAACAACTATCAATCACACAACCATAAACTAAATTAATTCAAAATAAATAATTCTTTTGCAAAATAAATTCCTTTCAAATTATCTCTCACCCATAAACTAAATTAATTCAAAATAAATAATTCTTTTGCAAAATAAATTCCTTTCAAATTATCTCTCACCATAATTATTCTAAAAATAATCTCTTAAAATAATAAATTCATAAATTCAAAATATCTTTTTACAAGATAAATTCTCATTAATTCAAAATAGTCTATTTTCCCAAAATAAATTTCCTTTAAAATAATTTATCATTCTAAAATAATTTCTTCCACAAAATAAATTCTAAAAAATATTATAATTATTCTAAAATAATCCTATTGTCAAAATAAACTCTTTAATTTGTTATAATTATTCTGAAAATACTACAAAATAATAAACGGGAAAATAGGGAACTTGCGCCTAATAATTTTTACGATAATCTAAAAAAATTAAAATAAAACAAACGAGGTTGTGATCTTGCCTCGGGGTTTTGTCAAACGTATCGACGTTGAAGTGTGAGTCTACAGTGAGGCGGCGGCGAGCGTCGGTGGTCAGATCTGGAGGAGGGACTGGTGGTGGTTGCAGGGGTTGACTGCGGTACTTGAGGTTGGGCGAGTGTTAGGCGAGTGTCGGGCTAGGGCTCTGATCGGCGAAGGAGGAGGTGCTAAGGGAGGGCTGTCAACATGGGCTGTCGGGCTGTGCTCGGTTGAGGGAGGCATGGTAGAGGGGAGGCGAGCGGCTGAGGGGTGCGGTTAAAGGAGGGGCGGTGAGGCTAAGGTTGGTCGGCAGGAGAGGGGGAGGAGGAGAAGATGGAGAGAGGAAAGGCGGCTGAGGGCAGATGACTCTGGGCCGAGGAGGCGGTTGAGGACGTTGTTAAGGGTCGAAGCATAGATCTGGGCAAGAGAGAGAGAAAAAAGAGAGAGAGAGAGAGCGGTTGCGTGGCTTGGTTCATGTGAAAGAAAAGAGGAAAAAAAAGATTTATATATAGATTAGGTTAGGGTTAGGGTTAGGGTTTAAAGAAAATACACTAAAAATAAGAAAACAATACAGAAAAATACAAGAAAAATACGAGGGAATAGAATAGGATAAAATCAATATAAGATAGTCATTAACAATAATAATAATAGTAGTAAATAATCAATTATTAGTTTAACAATTTAATTTATAATAGTAAATCATTAAAATAAATATAATCTGTATTTTTAAATCATAGAAAATTCTAGAAAATTGAGAAAATATAAATACTCTTTTGAAAGTAATAATTTAATATTAAAATACCAAAAAATTATTTTTAACTAGTATTGAAAATTCATGGTCATTACACTAGGTAAATCAAGCTTGGATCTCAGATACAACACAAAGATCCAAAAAACACAACATCACACTGAATTTAGATCTCAGGTTACCTAGGCTCTTGCATAAAAATCCGTGACTTAAATTAGGAAAAGAAACTCTTTTTTACTATCTCAATTCAAGCAAGATCAGGAGGAGAGGAGACGCGATTACTGATGGTGGGGATCGTGGTGAAGATCTCGCCGAGCTTGAGTTTGTAGAGGATGGTGTTCTTACTGGTAGCGTCGAGGCCCACCATCAGGATCCTCATCTCCGTCTTCACACTGATTTCTAGTTTCAAAGATGTCGAATCTGATCCGTACAACTAATGAAATGGTTCTCAGTAGTGCTGAATACAGAAAATGGATTCATTCAACTCACGTATAATCAAAATAATCAATCTTTTTTCTATGCATCTCACTGTGTAATAACTATCCTAATTCACATAGCCAAGTTATAATCAAATGGCAAAAGTAACTAATCTAAACAAGTCTTTACAAATTCAAACAAAATAGGAGAAATTAATAAAAAAAAGTTGTAATTTCAAAAACAAAAGAGGGATTCCTTGCAAAATCCCTCACCCATGCTAATCGAGGCCAGGAATCGTAATAACAAATCGAACTAAGATCATCTTACACAGGAAAGCACAGAGCACGAAGACCATCAATGCGAGAAAGGGGATTGCGGCTCTGATCTTGAGAGGCGGTGGAGAAGCGAGAGCACCGGCAAAGATGAGGGAGGTGGAGGGGGTACGTTAGCCCATGACGAAGATGAGGGATCCCCCGACGAAGATGAGGCGGAGGAGCAAGAGCCCCGGTGGACGAGGAGGTGCATTGGCTGGCGGCCGCCGTCGGACTTTGACGTAGTAGATGAGGGAGGTGGAGGGGGTTAGGGATTTGAGAGGGTGCACGATGATAAAATTTTTGGGGATGAAATTTTTGGCACCGGGATGAAATTTTTGGCGAGAACGGAGAAAAATGACTTTTAATTTTTTTGTAAAAACCAAACAAAACTCTCAAATGGTTTTAACCGTTTGGGTTAAGATTTCCCAAACGATTAACACCAATTAGGACTCCCATTTAGGACTTTTTAATTGCCCGAACAGTTTGAACCGTTTTGGTTCATTATCCCAAACGATTTGAAATATTTGGGGTTTTTTGACTTGTCCAAATGGTTGCAATAACCGTTTGGACTATGCTATTTTGTACTAGTATATGGACCCTCCATCCTATTAGAGAGGATTGGTGGGAGAGTTTGGAGGAAATCGACTATCAGAGGTAATCATTAATGTGATAGTTTTGTAGATCCGCCATCCTATTGGAAAGGATTGGTAGGAGAGTTTGGAGGAAATAGACAATCAAAGATAATCATTAACGTGATAGTTTTGTGGACCAACCATCCTATTAGAGAGGATTGGCGGGAGAGTTTGGAGGGTAGTAAGGGATGAAATTTTTGCCTTAGTTGACCTCATGGGAGTGGAAATAGCATTTTTTATCTTAACAATGTCGAGGATCGCATTCCTTGATATTGTTAAGGTCGAGTATGGTCACTACATCCATGGTGTTCGAACCTGCAACGTTGTTGAGATATGTAATGATCTCTTTTTCTTCCGCATGGGCTGGTATATAAGAAGCCTATGGGTAGTACTTCTTCAAGAATTTGTCGTTGATAGGCATCATGATCTTATCACCATCTTGATTGATTAGGCGATATGCTCCATTTGAGTAGACTGCATCTACTACATAAGGTCCTTCCCATTTCTGTTCGAACTTGCTTTTCTTTTTAGAGTTCAAAATTATTAGGCGTCGGGGATGAGAACCAGGTTACCTTCCTTGAAAATATGGTGTCTGACTTTCTTGTCAAACGCTTTAAAGATTCGAGCTTGGTAAAGCTCGATATATTGTTGAGCTTGTAGTCACTTTTGGTCTACCGCTTTAAGTTCTTCAAGACGTCAACGACGACTTTCTTCCGTCGTCATACCGGTCACAAGTGCTATGCGAAGGGAGGGAATTTGAACTTCTAATGGCAATACGGCTTCACATCTGTATACCAAGGAATATAGTGTGACACTTGTTGGTATACGAACCGTTATGCGATACGCCCATAAGCTTTGACCCAATTTTTCATTCTAATCTCTTTTCCTAGTGGAGACCAACTTATTGAGAATCTTGATGATGGTCTTATTGAACGCTTCTTCTTGCCCATTCATTGTAGAGTTATAAGCTGTTGATACTATGTTTCTGATTCTGAACTTATCGTAGAATCGTGTGAAGGTCTGGTTGACAAACTGGGGTCCGTTGTCATAGATAATGTGCCTTCAGACACCGTACCTATATATGATGTGATGTTTGATGAACTTGACCACATAACTTGTCTTGACTTCTCTCAATGAGATTGCTTCGGCCCATTAGGAAAAGTAATCGGTTATAGCTAGGATGAGGCGATGTCCTTTCAAAGAAGGTGATGAAATCGGGCTGATAATGTCCATACCCCATGTTTTGAACGGCCATGACGTGGCTGAAGGATGTAGATGCTTCGGTAGCTGATACATGTAGTTAGCATGTATTTGGCAGGCGTGACATCATTTCGCGTAAGCAACAACATCGCTAATCATTTTTGGCCAATAGTAGCTACGTCTACGCAGTCGGTCCCATAACTTAGGTCCTGGCTGGTGAGCCCCACAAATACCATCGTGGGCTTCTTTAAGGGCTTCTTCTACTCCTTTATTCGACAAGCAGCGAAGCAACAATCTGTCGTACGACTTCCTGTAGAAGGTTTACGACAGAGAGTTGTAATAGAATCTTAGCACTCTTCTACGGACGAATTCTTTTTCTTTGACATCTTTAGGAAGTAAGCTATATAAGACATAATCGATGATTGTGAATCACGAATCCCTAGGTTTGAACGCATTGGGCTCTTCATCGACCCCGTTGACTTGTAATGCATATTTCGATCGGAAAAGTTGTCTGCTAGCTATAGCCATTAGCTGAGTGGCTCCTGCAATTATCCTAGAGGGGGGGGGGTGAATAGGGTAATTGCTAATCTAATCTGATTACAATGCCAAATTAAAACTTATAAATCAATATCCTAGCAAAATGATATACAATAAGATATGCAAGGATAAACAATGAGACAATAGGCGATATAAACACAAACACAAGATGTGAAGAATAACAGTGCGCCAAAAAATAATCATAAACACAAGATATGATCACGGAGTTTGGTCAATCCTTGACCTACGTCTCCACTCCTCACCTCGAGAAGATCTTCACTATCACTCATAAATATACACAAAACGATTTCCAAAGATCACCGATAACTTTTATAATGCACACGATGTCAATCACACAAACTACACTTCTCTTAAGTGTCGGACTATTTGTGTCAACTTCCTAAAGTGTTTGGAATTATAATATCTCCCTAGGATTTATAACCAACCTACTCCTCTTGGAATTGACCCCGGTCTCTCCCAACCACTTCTTTAAGTGTTCTTTGTGTATTACAACGTGTTTAATCAATAAGTGCGAATAAGGAATTTGTTCTAAACAGATAAGAATGAAAAATAAGCTCTCTCAATGAATTATTCTCACAACCCGATTATATTAGATGTGAAATACTTAAGCTCAAGTGGGTGTGTATGTAAACAATGAGTAAACCGAAATTAAACT